>NW_027525787.1:0-15494 GCF_052094955.1 Ictidomys tridecemlineatus
AATCTTGATGATTCTTTCAGGTCATGATCAGTACACCAAAACCAATTGGCTCACCAAATTTCGTTCTTCTAGGTTAAACCGTTCGTTTGCAGTAACCGTTTTCATTTTTAGGTTTCACTCTGTTTTCTCCTATAGAAATACATGTATTTGGAACTCTAAATCAAACACGGTTTGTGCTAGCTCTTTGAAACTTGACACAATAAAGTAGTTTCAAGTTCTATCTCTATGCTTTGTTTGCTGTTGATGTAGCCCTAAGCAGAGACTGGCGAAAATCTTTTTCATGGAAAGGGGTTGCCTAGCTTCCAAAAAACTACGAGTTGCCTTAAATCTCAGCAAACATTTTTTCACCCAATCTTGGGTTCTTTCAGGTAATGATCAGTACACCAAAACCACTTGGCTCACCAAATTTCGTTCTTCTAGGTTAAACCGTTCGTTTTCAGTAACCGTTTTCATTTTTAGGTTTCACTCTGTTTTCTCCTATAGGGATACATGTATTTGGAACTCTAAATCAAACACGGTTTGTGCTAGCTCTTTGAAACTTGACACAATAAAGCAGTTTAAAGTTCTATCTCTATGCTTTGTTTGCTGTTGATGCAGCCCTAAGCAGAGACTGGCGAAAATCACTTTCATCGAAAGGGGTTGCCAAGCTTCCAAAAAACTACGAATTACCTGAAATCTCACCAAACATTATTTCACCCAATCTTGATGATTCTTTCAGGTAATGATCAGTACACCAAAACCACTTGGCTCAACAAATTTCGTTCTTCTAGGTTAAACCGTTCGTTTGCAGTAACCGTTTTCATTTTTAGGTTTCACTCTGTTTTCTCCTATAGGGATACATGTATTTGGAACTCTAAATCAAACACAGTTCGTGCTAGCTCTTGGAAACTTGTCACAATAAAGCAGATTCAAGTTCTATCTCTATGGTTTGTTAGCTGTTGATGTAGCCCTAAGCAGAGACTGGCGAAAATCACTTTTATGGAAAGGGGTTGCCAAGCTTCCAAAAAACTACGAGTTGCCTGAAATCTCAGCAAACATTTTTTGACCCAATCTTGATGATGCGTTCAGGTAAAGATCAGTTCACCAAAACCACTTGGCTCACCAAATTTCATTCTTCTAGGTTAAACCGTTCGTTTGCAGTAACCGTTTTCATTTTTAGGTTTCACTCTGTTTTCTCCTATAGGGATACATGTATTTGGAACTCTAAATCAAACACGGTTTGTGCTAGCTCTTTGAAACTTGACACAATAAAGCAGTTTCAAGTTCTATCTGTAGGCTTTGTTTGCTGTTGATGTAGCCCTAAGCAGAGACTGGCGAAAATCACTTTCATGCAAAGGGGTTGCCAAGCTTCCAAAAAACTACGAGTTTCCTTAATCTCAGCAAACATTTTTTCACCCAATCTTGATGATTCTTTCAGGTCATGATCAGTACACCAAAACCACTTGGCTCACCAAATTTCGTTCTTCTAGGTTAAACCGTTCGTTTGCAGTAACCGTCTTCATTTTTAGGTTTCACTCTGTTTTCTCCTATAGGGATACATGTATTTAGAACTCTAAAACAAACACGGTTTGTGCTAGCTCTTTGAAACTTGACACAATAAAGCAGTTTCCAGTTCTATCTATATGCTTTGTTTGCTGTTGATGTAGCCCTAAGCAGAGACTGGCGAAAATCACTTTCATGGAAAGGGGTTGCCACGCTTCCTAAAAACTACGAGTTGCCTGAAATCTCAGCAAACATTTTTTCACCCAATCTTGATGATTCTTTCAGGTAATGATCAGTACACCAAAACCACTTGGCTCACCAAATTTCGTTCTTCTAGGTTAAACCGTTCGTTTTCAGTAACCGTTTTCATTTTTAGGTTTCACTCTGTTTTCTCCTATAGGGATACATGTATTTGGAACTCTAAATCAAACACGGTTTGTGCTAGCTCTTTGAAACTTGACACAATAAAGCAGTTTAAAGTTCTATCTCTATGCTTTGTTTGCTGTTGATGCAGCCCTAAGCAGAGACTGGCGAAAATCACTTTCATCGAAAGGGGTTGCCAAGCTTCCAAAAAACTACGAATTACCTGAAATCTCACCAAACATTATTTCAACCAATCTTGATGATTCTTTCAGGTAATGATCAGTACACCAAAACCACTTGGCTCAACAAATTTCGTTCTTCTAGGTTAAACCGTTCGTTTGCAGTAACCGTTTTCATTTTTAGGTTTCACTCTGTTTTCTCCTATAGGGATACATGTATTTGGAACTCTAAATCAAACACAGTTCGTGCTAGCTCTTTGAAACTTGTCACAATAAAGCAGATTCAAGTTCTATCTCTATGGTTTGTTAGCTGTTGATGTAGCCCTAAGCAGAGACTGGCGAAAATCACTTTTATGGAAAGGGGTTGCCAAGCTTCCAAAAAACTACGAGTTGCCTGAAATCTCAGCAAACATTTTTTGACCCAATCTTGATGATGCGTTCAGGTAAAGATCAGTTCACCAAAACCACTTGGCTCACCAAATTTCATTCTTCTAGGTTAAACCGTTCGTTTGCAGTAACCGTTTTCATTTTTAGGTTTCACTCTGTTTTCTCCTATAGGGATACATGTATTTGGAACTCTAAATCAAACACGGTTTGTGCTAGCTCTTTGAAACTTGACACAATAAAGCAGTTTCAAGTTCTATCTCTAGGCTTTGTTTGCTGTTGATGTAGCCCTAAGCAGAGACTGGCGAAAATCACTTTCATGCAAAGGGGTTGCCAAGCTTCCAAAAAACTACGAGTTTCCTTAATCTCAGCAAACATTTTTTCACCCAATCTTGATGATTCTTTCAGGTCATGATCAGTACACCAAAACCACTTGGCTCACCAAATTTCGTTCTTCTAGGTTAAACCGTTCGTTTGCAGTAACCGTCTTCATTTTTAGGTTTCACTCTGTTTTCTCCTATAGGGATACATGTATTTAGAACTCTAAAACAAACACGGTTTGTGCTAGCTCTTTGAAACTTGACACAATAAAGCAGTTTCCAGTTCTATCTATATGCTTTGTTTGCTGTTGATGTAGCCCTAAGCAGAGACTGGCGAAAATCACTTTCATGGAAAGGGGTTGCCACGCTTCCTAAAAACTACGAGTTGCCTGAAATCTCAGCAAACATTTTTTCACCCAATCTTGATGATTCTTTCAGGTAATGATCAGTACACCAAAACCACTTGGCTCACCAAATTTTGTTCTTCTAGGTTAAACCATTCGTTTGCAGTAACCGTTTTCATTTTTAGGTTTCACTCTGTTTTCTCCTATAGGGATACATGTATTTGGAACTCTAAATCAAACACGGTTTATGCTAGCTCTTTGAAACTTGACACAATAAAGCAGTTTCAAGTTCTATCTCTAGGCTTTGTTTGCTGTTGATGTAGCCCTAAGCAGAGACTGGTGAAAATGACTTTCATGGAAAGGGGTTGCCATGCTTCCAAAAAACTACGAGTTGCCTGAAATCTCAGCAAACATTTTTTCACCCAATCTTGATGATTCTTTCAGGTAATGATCAGTACACCAAAACCACTTGGCTCACCAAATTTCGTTCTTCTAGGTTAAACCGTTCGTTTTCAGTAACCGTTTTCATTTTTAGGTTTCACTCTGTTTTCTCCTATAGGGATACATGTATTTGGAACTCTAAATCAAACACGGTTTGTGCTAGCTCTTTGAAACTTGACACAATAAAGCAGTTTAAAGTTCTATCTCTATGCTTTGTTTGCTGTTGATGCAGCCCTAAGCAGAGACTGGCGAAAATCACTTTCATCGAAAGGGGTTGCCAAGCTTCCAAAAAACTACGAATTACCTGAAATCTCACCAAACATTATTTCACCCAATCTTGATGATTCTTTCAGGTAATGATCAGTACACCAAAACCACTTGGCTCACCAAATTTCGTTCTTCTAGGTTAAACCGTTCGTTTGCAGTAACCGTTTTCATTTTTAGGTTTCACTCTGTTTTCTCCTGTAGGGATACATGTATTTGGAACTCTAAATCAAACACGGTTTGTGCTAGCTCTTTGAAACTTGACACAATAAAGCAGTTTCAAGTTCTATCTCTATGCTTTGTTTGCTGTTGATGTAGCCATAAGCAGAGACTAGCGAAAATCACTTTCATGGAAATGGGTTTCCAAGCTTCCAAAAAACTACGAGTTGCCTGAAATCTTAGCAAACATTTTTTCACCCAATCTTGATGATTCTTTCAGGTAATGATCAGTACACCAAAAGCACTTGGCTCACCAAATTTCGTTCTTCTAGGTTAAACCGTTCGTTTGCAGTAACCATTTTCATTTTTAGGTTTCACTCTGTTTTCTCCTATAGGGATACATGTATTTGGAACTCTAAATCAAACACAGTTTGTGCTAGTTTTTGAAACTTGACACAATAAAGCAGTTTCAAGTTCTATCTCTATGCTTTGTTTGCTGTTCATGTAGCCCTAAGCAGAGACTGGCGAAAATCCCTTTCATGGAAAGGGGTTGCCAAGCTTCCAAAAAACAAGAGTTGCCTGAAATCGCAGCAAACATTTTTTCACCCAATCTTGATGATTCTTTCAGGTAATGATCAGTACACCAAAATCACTTGGCTCACCAAATTTCGTTCTTCTAGGTTAAACCGTTCGTTTGCAGTAACCGTTTACATTTTTAGGTTTTACTCTGTTTTCTCCTGTAGGGATACATGTATTTGGAACTCTAAATCAAACACGGTTTGTGCTAGCTCTTTGAAACTTGACACAATAAAGCAGTTTCAAGTTCTGTCTCTATGCTTTGTTTGCTGTTGATGTAGCCCTAAGCAGAGACTGGCGAAAATCACTTTCATGGAAAGGGGTTGTCACGCTTCCAAAAAACTACGAGTTGCCTGAAATTTCAGCAAACATTTTTTCAGCCAATCTTGATGATTCTTTCAGGTAATGATCAGTACACCAAAACCACTTGGCTCACCAAATTTCGTTCTTCTAGGTTAAACCGTTCGTTTGCAGGAACCGTTTTCATTTTTAGGTTTCACTCTGTTTTCTCCTATAGGGATACATGTATTTGGAACTCTAAATCAAACACGGTTTGTGCTAGCTCTTTGAAACTTGACACAATAAAGCAGTTTCAAGTTCTATCTCTATGCTTTGTTTGCTGTTGATGTAGCCCTAAGCAGAAACTGGCGAAAACCCCTTTCATGGAAAGGGGTTGCCAAGCTTCCAAAAAACTAAGAGTTGCCTTAAATCTCAGCAAACATTTTTTCACCCAATCTTGGGTTCTTTCAGGTAATGATCAGTACACCAAAACCACTTGGCTCACCAAATTTCGTTATTCTATGTTAAACCGTTCGTTTGCAGTAACCGTTTTCATTTTCAGGTTTCAATCTGTTTTCTCCTATAGGGATACATGTATTTGGAACTCTAAATCAAACACGGTTTATGCTAGCTCTTTGAAACTTGACACAATAAAGCAGTTTCAAGTTCTATCTCTATGCTTTGTTTGCTGTTGATGTAGCCCTTTGCAGAAACTGGCGAAAATCCCTTTCATGGAAAGGGGTTGCCAAGCTTCCAAAAAACTACGAGTTGCCTTAAATCTCAGCAAACATTTTTTCACCCAATCTTGGGTTCTTTCAGGTAATGATCAGTACACCAAAACCACTTGGCTCACCAAATTTCGTATTCTATGTTAAACCGTTCGTTTGCAGTAACCGTTTTCATTTTCAGGTTTCAATCTGTTTTCTCCTATAGGGATACATGTATTTGAAACTCTAAATCAAACACGGTTTATGCTAGCTCTTTGAAACTTGACACAATAAAGCAGTTTCAAGTTCTATCTCTATGCTTTGTTTGCTGTTGATGCAGCCCTAAGCAGAGACTGCCAAAAATCACTTTCATCGAAAGGGGTTGCCAAGCTTCCAAAAACTACGAGTTGTCTGAAATCTCAGCAAACATTTTTTCACCCAATCTTGATGATTCTTTCAGGTAATGATCAGTACACCAAAACCACTTGGCTCACCAAATTTCGTTCTTCTAGGTTAAACCGTTCGTTTGCAGTAACCGTTTTCATTTTTAGGTTTCACTCTGTTTTCTCCTATAGGGATACATGTATTTGGAACTCTAGAACAAACACGGTTTGTGCTAGGTCTTTGAAACTTGACACAATAAAGCAGTTTCAAGTTCTATCTCTAAGCTTTGTTTGCTGTTTATGTAGCCCTAAGAAGATACTGGCGAAAATCCCTTTCATGTAAAGGGGTTGCCAAGCTTCCAAAAAACTACGAGTTGCCTGAAATCTCAGCAAACATTTTTTCACCCAATCTTGATGATTCTTTCAGGTAATGATCAGTACACCAAAACCACTTGGCTCACCAAATTTCGTTCTTCTAGGTTAAACTGTTTGTTTGCAGTAACCGTTTACATTTTTAGGTTTCACTCTGTTTTCTCCTATAGGGATACATGTATTTGGAACTCTAAATCAAACACAGTTCGTGCTAGCTCTTTGAAACTTGTCACAATAAAGCAGATTCAAGTTCTATCTCTATGGTTTGTTAGCTGTTGATGTAGCCCTAAGCAGAGACTGGCGAAAATCACTTTTATGGAAAGGGGTTGCCAAGCTTCCAAAAAACTACGAGTTGCCTGAAATCTCAGCAAACATTTTTTGACCCAATCTTGATGATGCGTTCAGGTAAAGATCAGTACACCAAAACAACTTGGCTCACCAAATTTCATTCTTCTAGGTTAAACCGTTCGTTTGCAGTAACCGTTTTCATTTTTAGGTTTCACTCTGTTTTCTCCTATAGGGATACATGTATTTGGAACTCTAAATCAAACACGGTTTGTGCTAGCTCTTTGAAACTTGACACAATAAAGCAGTTTCAAGTTCTATCTCTAGGCTTTGTTTTCTGTTGATGTAGCCCTAAGCAGAGACTGGCGAAAATCAATTTCATGGAAAGGGTTGCCACGCTTCCAAAAAACTACGAGTTGCCTGAAATTTCAGCAAACATTTTTTTCAGCCAATCTTGATGATTCTTTCAGGTAATGATCAGTACACCAAAACCACTTTGCTCACCAAATTTCGTTCTTCTAGGTTAAACAGTTCGTTTGCAGTAACGGTTTTCATTTTTAGGTTTCACTCTGTTTTCTCCTATAGGGATACATGTATTTGGAACTCTAAATCAAACACGGTTTGTGCTAGCTCTTTGAAACTTGACACAATAAAGCAGTTTCAAGTTATATCTCTATGATTTGTTTGCTGTTGATGTAGCCCTAAGCAGAGACTGGCGAAAATCACTTTCATGCAAAGGGGTTGCCAAGCTTCCAAAAAACTACGAGTTTCCTTAAATCTCAGCAAACATTTTTTCACCCAATCTTGATGATTCTTTCAGGTCATGATCAGTACACCAAAACCACTTGGCTCACCAAATTTCGTTCTTCTAGGTTAAACCGTTCGTTTGCAGTAACCGTTTTCATTTTTAGGTTTCACTCTGTTTTCTCCTATAGAAATACATGTATTTGGAACTCTAAATCAAACACGGTTTGTGCTAGCTCTTTGAACTTGACACAATAAAGCAGTTTCAAGTTCTGTCTCTATGCTTTGTTTGCTGTTGATGTAGCCCTAAGCAGAGACTGGCGAAAATCCCTTTCATGGAAAGGGGTTGCCAAGCTTCCAAAAAGCTACCAGTTGCCTTAAATCTCAGCAAACATTTTTTCAGCCAATCTTGATGATTCTTTCAGGTAATGATCAGTACAACAAAACCACTTGGCTCACCAAGTTTCGTTCTTCTAGGTTAAACTGTTCTTTTGCAGTAACCGTTTTCATTTTCAGGTTTCACTCTGTTTTCTCCTATAGGGATACATGTATATGGAACTCTAAATCAAACACGGTTTGTGCTAGCTCTTTTAAACTTGACACAATAAAGCAGTTTCCAGTTCTCTCCCTATTGTTTGTTTGTTGTTGATGTAGCCCTAAGCAGAGACTGGCGAAAATCACTTTCATGGAAAGGGGTTGCCAAGCTTCCAAAAAACTACGAGTTGCCTGAAATCTCAGCAAACATTTTTTCACCCAATCTTGATGATTCTTTCAGGTAATGATCAGTACACGAAAACCACTTGGCTCACCAAATTTCGTTCTTCTAGGTTAAACCGTTCGTTTGCAGTAACCGTTTTCATTTTTAGGTTTCACTCTGTTTTCTCCTATAGGGATACATGTATTTGGAACTCTAAATAAAACACGGTTTGTGCTAGCTCTTTGAAACTTGACACAATAAAGCAGTTTCCAGTTCTATCTCTATGGTTTGTTTGCTGTTGATGTAGCCGTAAGCATAGACTGGCGAAAATCCCTTTCATGAAAAGGAGTTGCCAAGCTTCCAAAAAATTACGAGTTGAGTGAAATCTCAGGAAACATTTTTTCACCCAATCTTGATGATTCTTTCAGGTAATGATCAGTACACCAAAACCACTTGGCTCACCAAATTTCATTCTTCTAGGTTGAACCGTTCGTTTGCCGTAACCGTTTTCATTTTTAGGTTTCACTCTCTTTTCTCCTATAGGGATACATGTATTTGGAACTCTAAATCAAACACGGTTTGTGCTAGCTCTTTGAAACTTGACACAATAAAGCAGTTTCCAGTTCTTTCTGTATGGTTTGTTTGCTGTTGATGTAGCCCTAAGCAGAGTCTTGCGAAAATCACTTTCATGGAAAGGGGTTGCCAAGCTTCCAAAAACAACGAGTTGCCTGAAATCTCAGCAAACATTTTTTCACCCAATCTTGATGATTCTTTCAGGTAATGATCAGTACACCAATACCACTTGGCTCAACAAATTTCGTTCTTCTAGGTTAAACCGTTCGTTTGCAGTAACCGTTTTCATTTTTAGGTTTCACTCTGTTTTCTCCTATAGGGATATATGTGTTTGGAACTCTAAATCAAACACGGTTTGTGCTAGCTCTTTGAAACTTGACACAATAAAGCAGTTTCCAGTTCTATCTCTATGGTTTGTTTGCTGTTGATGTAGCCGTAAGCATAGACTGGCGAAAATCCCTTTCATGAAAAGGAGTTGCCAAGCTTCCAAAAAATTACGAGTTGAGTGAAATCTCAGGAAACATTTTTTCACCCAATCTTGATGATTCTTTCAGGTAATGATCAGTACACCAAAACCACTTGGCTCACCAAATTTCATTCTTCTAGGTTGAACCGTTCGTTTGCAGTAACCGTTTTCATTTTCAGGTTTCACTCTGTTTTATCCTATAAGGATACATGTATTTGGAACTCTAAATCAAACACGGTTTGTGCTAGCTCTTTGAAACTTGACACAATAAAGCAGTTTCCACTTCTCTCTCTATGGTTTGTTTGCTGTTGATGTAGCCCTAAGCAGAGACTGGCGAAAATCACTTTCATAGAAAGGGGTTGCCAAGCTTCCAAAAAACTACAAGTTGCCTGAAATCTCAGCAAACATTTTTTCACCCAATCTTGATGATTCTGTCAGGTAATTATCAGTACACCAAAACCACTTGGCTCACCAAATTTCGTTATTCTATGTTGAACCGTTCGTTTGAAGTAACCGTTTTCATTTTTAGGTTTCACTCTGTTTTCTCCTATAGGGATACATGTATTTGGAACTCTAAATCAAACACAGTTTGTGATAGCTCTTTGTAACTTGACACAATAAAACAGTTCCAAGTTCTATCTCTATGCTTTGTTTGCTTTTGATGTAGCCCTAAGCAGAGACTGGCGAAAATCACTTTCATAGAAAGGGGTTGCCAAGCTTCCAAAAAACTACGAGTTGCCTGAAATCTCAGCAAACATTTTTTCACCCAATCTTGATGATTCTTTCAGGTAATGATCAGTACACCAATACCACTTGGCTCACCAAATTTTGTTCTTCTAGGTTAAACTGTTCGTTTGCAGTAACCGTTTTCATTTTTAGGTTTCACTCTGTTTTCTCCTATAGGGATACATGTATTTGGAACTCTAAATCAAACACGGTTTGTGCTACCTCTTTGAAACTTGACACAATAAAGCAGTTTCAAGTATCTCTATGCTTTGTTTGCTGTTGATGTAGCCCTAAGTAGAGACTGGCGAAAATCACTTTCATAGAATGGGGTTGCCAAGCTTCCAAAAAACAAGAGTTGCCTGAAATCTAAGCAAACCTTTTTTCACCCAATCTTGATGATTCTTTCAGGTAATGATCAGTACACCAAAACCACTTGGCTCACCAAATTTCGTTCTTCTAGGTTAAACCGTTCATTTGCAGTAACCGTTTTCATTTTTAGGTTTCACTCTGTTTTCTCCTATCGGGATACATGTATTTGGAACTCTAAATCAAACACGGTTTGTGCTAGCTCTTTGAAACTTGACAAAATAAAGCAGTTTCTAGTTCTCTCTCTATGGTTTGTTTGATGTTGATGTAGCCCTAAGCAGAGACTGGCGAAAATCACTTTCATTAAAATGGGTTGCCAAGCTTCCAAAAAACTACGAGTTGTCTGAAATCTCAGCACACATTTTTTCACCCAATCTTGATGATTCTTTCAGGTAATGATCAGTACACCAAAACCACTTGGCTCACCAAATTTCGTTCTTCTAGGTTAAACTGTTCGTTTGCAGTAACCGTTTTCATTTTTAGGTTTCACTCTGTTTTCTCCTATAGGGATACATGTATTTGGAACTCTAAATCAAACACGGTTTGTGCTAGCTCTTTGAAACTTGACATAATAAAGCAGTTTCAAGTATCTCTATGCTTTGTTTGCAGTTGATGTAGCCCTAAGTAGAGACTGGCGAAAATCACTTTCATGGAAAGGGGTTGCCAAGCTTCCAAAAATCTATGAGTTTCCTGAAATCACAGCAAACATTTTTTCACCCAATCTTGATGATTCTTTCAGGTAATGATCAGTACACCAAAACCACTTGGCTCACCAAATTTCGTTCTTCTAGGTTAAACCGTTCGTTTGCAGTAACCGTTTTCATTTTTAGGTTTCACTCTGTTTTCTCCTATAGGGATACATGTATTTGGAACTCTAAATCAAACACGGTTTGTGCTAGCTCTTTAAAACTTGACACAATAAAGCAGTTTCTAATTCTTTCTGTATGGTTTGTTTGCTGTTGATGTAGCCCTAAGCAGAGACTTGCGAAAATCACTTTCATGGAAAGGGGTTGCCAAGCTTCCAAAAACAACGAGTTGCCTGAAATCTCAGGAAACATTTTTTCACCCAATCTTGATGATTCTTTCAGGTAATGATCAGTACACCAAAACCACTTGGCTCAACAAATTTCGTTCTTCTAGGTTAAACCGTTCGTTTGCAGTAACCATTTTCATTTTTAGGTTTCACTCTGTTTTCTCCTATAGGGATATATGTGTTTGGAACTCTAAATCAAACACAGTTTGTGCTAGCTCTTTGAAACTTGACACAATAAAGCAGTTTCCAGTTCTATCTCTATGGTTTGTTTGCTGTTGATGTAGCCCTAAGCAGAGACTGGCGAAAATCCCTTCCATGGAAAGGGTTTGCCAAGCTTCCAAAAAACTACGAGTTGCCTGAAATCTCAGCAAACATTTTTTCACCCAATCTTGATGATTCTTTCAGGTAATGATCAGTACACAAAAACCACTTGGCTCACCAAATTTCGTTCTTCTAGGTTAAACCGTTCGTTTGCAGTAACAGTTTTCATTTTTAGGTTTCACTCTGTTTTCTCCTATAGGGATACATGTATTTGGAACTCTAAATCAAACACGGTTTGTGCTAGCTCTTTGAAACTTGACACAATAAAGCAGTTTCAAGTTCTCTCTCTATACTTTGTTTGCTGTTGATGTAGCCATAAGCAGAGACTGGCGAAAATCACTTTAATGGAAATGGGTTGCAAAGCTTCCAAAAAACTACGAGTTGCCTGAAATCTCAGCAAACATTTTTTCATCCAATCTTAATGATTCTTTCAGGTAATGATCAGTACACAAAAACCATCTGGCTCACCCAATTTTGTTCTTCTAGGTTAAACCGTTCGTTTGCAGTAACCATTTTCATTTTTAGGTTTCACTTTGTTTTCTCCTATAGGGATACATGTATTTGGAACTCTAAATCAAACACGGTTTGTGCTAGCCCTTTGAAACTTGACACAATAAAGCAGTTTCAAGTTCTATCTCTATGGTTTGTTTGCTGTTGATGTAGCCCTAAGCAGACACTGGCGAAAATCCCTTTCATGGAAAGGGGTTGCCAAGCTTCCAAAAAACTACGAGTTGCCTGAAATCTCAGCGAACATTTTTTCACCCAATCTTGATGATTCTTTAAGGTAATGATCAGTACACCAAAACCACTTGGCTCACCATATTTCGTTCTTCTAGGTTAAACCGTTCGTTTGCAGTAACAGTTTTCATTTTTAGCTTTCACTCTGTTTTCTCCTATAGGGATACATGTATTTAAAACTCTAAATCAAACACGGTTTGTGCTAGCTCTTTGAAACTTGACACAATAAAGCAGTTTCAAGTTCTATCTCCATGGTTTGTTTGCTGTTGATGTAGCACTAAGCAGAGAATTGCGAAGTCACTTTCATGGAAAGGGGTTGCCAAGCTTCCAAAAAACTACGAGTGTCCTGAAATCTCAGCAAATATTTACTCACCCAATCTTGATGATTCCTTCAGGTAATGATCAGTACACCAAAACCACTTGGCTCACCAAATTTTGTTCTTCTAGGTTAAACCGTTCGTTTGCAGTAACCGTTTTCATTTTTACGTTTCACTCTGTTTTCTCCTATAGGGATACATGTATTTGGAACTCTAAATCAAACACGGTTTGTGCTAGCTCTTTGAAACTTGACACAATAAAGCAGTTTCCAGTTATATCTCTATGCTTTGTTTGCTGTTGATGTAGCCCTAAGCAGAGACTGGCGAAAATCACTTTCATGGAAAGGGGTTGCCAAGCTTCCAAAAAAGTACGAGTTGCCTGAAATCTCAGCAAACATTTTTTCACCCAATCTTGATGATTTTTTCAGGTAATGATCAGTGCAGAAAAACAACCTGGCTCACCAAATTTTGTTCTTCTTGGTTAAACCGTTCGTTTGCAGTAACCGTTTTCATTTTTAGGTTTCACTCTGATTTCTCCTATAGGGATACATGTATTTGGAACTCTAAATCAAACACGGTTTGTGCTAGCTCTTTGAAACTTGACACAATAAAGCAGTTTCAAGTTCTATCTCTATGCTTTGTTTGCTGTTGATGTAGCCCTAAGCAGAGACTGGCGAAAATCACTTTCATGGAAAAGGGTTGCCAAGCTTCCAAAAAACTACGAGTTGCCTGAAATCTCAGCAAACATTTTTTCACCCAATCTTGATTATTCTTTCAGGTAATGATCAGTACGCCAAAACCACTTGGCTCACCAAATTTCGTTCTTCTAGGTTAAACCGTTCGTTTGCAGTAACCGTTTTCATTTTTAGGTTTCACTCTGTTTTCTCCTATAGGGATACATGTATTTGGAACTCTAAATCAAACACGGTTTGTGCTAGCTCTTTGAAACTTGACACGATAAAGCAGTTTCAAGTTCTATCTCTAGGCTTTGTTTGCTGTTGATGTAGCCCTAAGCAGAGACTGGAGAAAATCACTTTCATGGAAAGGGGTTGCCAAACTTCCAACAAACTACGAGTTGCCTGAAATCTCAGCAAACATTTTTTCACCCAATCTTGATGATTCTTTCAGGTAATGATCAGTACACCAAAACCACTTGGCTCACCAAATTTCGTTCTTCAAGGTTAAACCGTTCGTTTGCAGTAACCGTTTTCATTTTTAGGTTTCACTCTGTTTTCTCCTATACGGATACATGTATTCGGAACTCTAAATCAAACACGGTTTGTGCTAGCTCTTTGAAACTTGACACAATAAAGCAGTTTCAAGTTCTATCTCTATGGTTTGTTTGCTGTTGATGTAGCTCTAAGCAGAGACTGGCGAAAATCACTCTCATGGAAAGGGGTTGCCAAGCTTCCAAAAAACTACACGTATCCTGAAATCTCAGCAAACATTTTTTCAACCAATCTTGATGATTCTTTCAGGTAATGATCAGTACACAAAAACCACCTGGCTCACCAAATTTTGTTTTTCTAGGTTAAACCGTTCGTTTGCAGTAACCGTTTTCATTTTTAGGTTTCACTTTGTTTCTCCTATAGGGATACATGTATTTGGAACTCTAAATCAAACACGGTTTGTGCTAGCTCTTTGAAACTTGACATAATATAGCAGTTTCCAATTCTATCTCTAAGCTTTGTTTGCAGTTGATGTAGCCCTAAGCAGAGACTGGCGAAAATCACTTTCATGGAAAGGGGTTGCCAAGCTTCCAAAAAACTACGAGTTGCCTGAAATCTCAGCAAACATTTTTTCACCCAATCTTGATGATTCTTTCAGGTAATGATCACTACACCAAAACCACTTGGCTCACCAAATTTCGTTCTTCTAGGTAAAACCGTTCGTTTGCAGTAACCGTTTACATTTCTAGGTTTCACTCTGTTTTCTCCTATAGGGATACTTGTATTTGGAACTCTAAATCAAACACGGTTTGTGCTAGCTTTTGAAACTTGACACAATAAAGCAGTTTCAAGTTCTATCTCTATGCTTTGTTTGCTGTTGATGTAGACCTAAGCAGAGACTGGCAAAAAGCACTTTCATGGAAAGGGGTTGCCAAGCTTCCAAAAAACTACGAGTTTCCTGAAATCTCAGCAAACATTTTTTCACCCAATCTTGATGATTCTTTCAGGTAATGATCAGTACACAAATACCACCTGGCTCACCAAATTTTGTTCTTCTTGGTTAAACCGTTCGTTTGCAGTAACCGTTTTCATTTTTAGGTTTCACTCTGTTTTCTCCTATAGGGATACATGTATTTGGAACTCTAAATCAAACACGGTTTGTGCTAGCTCTTTGAAACTTGATACAATAAAGAAGTTTCAAGTTCTATCTCTATGCTTTGTTTGCTGTTGATGTAGCCCTAAGCAGAGACTGGCGAAAATCACTTTCATGGAAGGGGTTGCCAAGCTTCCAAAAAACTACGAGTTGCCTGAAATCTCAGCAAACATTTTTTCATCCAATCTTGATGATTCTTTCAGGTAATGATCAGTACACAAAAACCATCTGGCTCACCCAATTTTGTTCTTCTAGGTTAAACCGTTCGTTTGCAGTAACCATTTTCATTTTTAGGTTTCACTTTGTTTTCTTCTATAGGGATACATGTATTTGGAACTCTAAATCAAACACGGTTTGTGCTAGCTCTTTGAAACTTGACACAATAAAGCAGTTTCAAGTTCTATCTCTATGGTTTGTTTGCTGTTGATGTAGCCCTAAGCAGACACTGGCGAAAATCACTTTCATGGAA
This sequence comes from Ictidomys tridecemlineatus, assembly GCF_052094955.1. Classification (NCBI taxonomy): domain Eukaryota; kingdom Metazoa; phylum Chordata; class Mammalia; order Rodentia; family Sciuridae; genus Ictidomys; species Ictidomys tridecemlineatus. The sequence goes on from NW_027525787.1 coordinate 15,311, forward strand.
AAAGGTTGCCAAGCTTCCAAAAAACTACGAGTTGCCTGAAATCTCAGCGAACATTTTTTCACCCAATCTTGATGATTCTTTAAGGTAATGATCAGTACACCAAACCCACTTGGCTCACCAAATTTCGTTCTTCTAGGTTAAACCGTTCGTTTGCAGTAACAGTTTTCATTTTTAGCTTTCACTC
>NW_027525788.1:0-15475 GCF_052094955.1 Ictidomys tridecemlineatus
GGATACATGTATTTGGAACTCTAAATCAAACACAGTTTGTGCTAGCTCTTTGAAACTTGACACAATAAAGCAGTTTCAAGTTCTATCTCTATGGTTTGTTTGCTGTTGATGTAGCCCTAAGCAGAGACTGGCGAGAATCACTTTCATGGAAAGGGCCTGCCAAGCTTCGAAAAAACTACGAGTTGCCTGAAATCTCAGCACACACTTTTTCACCCAACCTTGATGAAACTTTCAGGTAATGATCAGTACACCAATCCCACTTGGCTCGCCAAATCTCGTTCTTCTAGGTGAAACCGTTCGTTGGCAGTAACCGGTTTCATTTTGAGGTTTCACTCTGTTTTCTCCTATAGGGATGCATGTATTTTGAACTCTAAATCAAACACGGTGTGTGCTATCTCTTTGAAACATGACACAATAAAGCAGTTTCAAGTTCTATCTCTATGGTTTGTTTGCTGTTGATGTAGCCCTAAGCAGAGACTGGCGAGAATCACTTTCATGGAAAGGGCCTTCCAAGCTTCCAAAAAACTACGAGTTGCCAGAAATCTCAGCACACACTTTTTCACCCAACCTTGATGAAACTTTCAGATAATGATCAGTACACCAATCACACTTGGCTCGCCAAATGTCGTTTTTCTAGGTTAAACCGTTCGTTGGCAGTAACCGGTTTCATTTTGAGGTTTCACTCTGTTTTCTCCTATAGCGATGCATGTATTTTGAACTCTAAATCAAACACGGTTTGTGCTAGCTCTTTGAAACTTGACACAATAAAGCAGTTTCAAGTTCTATCTCTATGGTTTGTTTGCTGTTGATGTAGCCCTAAGCAGAGACTGGCGAGAATCACTTTCATGGAAAGGGCCTGCCAAGCTTCCAAAACACTACGAGTTGCCTGAAATCTCAGCACACACTTTTTCACCCAATCTTGATGAAACTTTCAGGTAATGATCAGTACACCATTCCCACTCTGCTCGCCAAATTTCGTTCTTCTAGGTGAAACCGTTTGTTGGCAGTAACCGGTTTCATTTTGAGGTTTCACTCTGTTTTCTCCTATAGGGATACATGTATTTGGAACTCTAAATCAAACACGGTTTGTGCTAGCTCTTTGAAACTTGACACAATAAAGCAGTTTCAAGTTCTCTCTCTATGGTTTGTTTGCTGTTGATGTAGCCCTAAGCAGAGACTGGCGAGAATCACTTTCATGGAAAGGGCCTGCCAAGCTTCCAAAAAACTACGAGTTGCCTGAAATCTCAGCACACACTTTTTCACCCAATCTTGATGAAACTTTCAGGTAATGATCAGTACACAAATCCCACTCTGCTGGCCAAATTTCGTTCTTCTAGGTGAAACCGTTCGTTGGCAGTAACTGGTTTCATTTTGAGGTTTCACTCTGTTTTCTCCTATAGGGATACATGTATTTGGAACTGTAAATCAAACACGGTTCGTGCTAGCTCTTTGAAACTTGACACAATAAAGCACTTTCAAGTTTAATCTCTATGGTTTGTTTGCTGTTGATGTAGCCCTAAGCAGAGACTGGCGAGAATCACTTTCATGGAAAGGGCCTGCCAAGCTTCCAAAAAACTACGAGTTGCCCTGAAATCTCAGCACACACTTTTTCACCCAATCTTGATGAAACTTTCATGTAATGATCAGTACACCAATCCCACTTGGCTCGCCAAATCTCGTTCTTCTAGGTGAAACCGTTCGTTGGCAGTAACCGGTTTCATTTTGAGGTTTCACTCTGTTTTCTCCTATAGGGATACATGTATTTGGAACTCTAAATCAAACACGGTTTGTGCTAGCTCTTTGAAACTTGACACAATAAAGCAGTTTCAAGTTCTATCTCTATGGTTTGTTTGCTGTTGATGTAGCCCTAAGCAGAGACTGGCGAGAATCACTTCCATAAAAAGGGCCTGCCAAGCTTCCAAAATACTACGAGTTGCCTGAAATCTCAGCACACACTTTTTCACACAATCTTGATGAAACTTTCAGGTAATGATCAGTACACCATTCCCACTTGGCTCGCCAAATTTCGTTCTTCTAGGTGAAACCGTTCGTTGGCAGTAACCGGTTTCATTTTGAGGTTTCACTCTGTTTTCTCCTATAGGGATACATGTATTTGGAACTCTAAATCAAACACGGTTTGTGCTAGCTCTTTGAAACTTGACACCATAAAGCAGTTTCAAGTTCTATCTCTATGGTTTGTTTGCTGTTGATGTAGCCCTAAGCAGAGACTGGCGAGAATCACTTTCATGGAAAGGGACTGCCAAGCTTCCAAAAAACTACGAGTTGCCTGAAATCTCAGCAAACACTTTTTAACCACAAATTTTGATGATACTTTCAGGTAATGATCAGTACACCAAGCCCACATGGCTCGCAAAATTTAGTTCTTCTAGGTTAAACCGTTCAATGGCAGTAACCGGTTTCATTTTGAGGTTTCACTCTGTATTCTCCTATAGGAATACATGTATTTGAAAATCTAAATCAAACAGGGTTTGTGCTATCTCTGTGAAACTTGACAAAATAAAGCTGTTTCAAGTTCTATCTCTATGGTTTGTTTGCTGTTGATGTAGCCCTAAGCAGAGACTGGCGAGAATCACTTTCATGGAAAGGGCCTGCCAAGCTTCCAAAAAAACTACGAGTTGCCTGAAATATCAGCAAACACTTTTTCACCCAATCTTGATGATACTTTCAGGTAATGATCAGTACCCCAAGCCCACTTGGCTCACCAAATTTCGTTCTCCTAGGTGAAACCGTTCGTTGGCAGTAACCGGTTTCATTTTGAGGTTTCACTCTGTTTTCTCCTATAGGGATACATGTATTTGGAACTCTAAATAAAACACGGTTTGTGCTAGCTCTTTGAAACTTGACACAATAAAGCAGTTTCAAGTTCTATCTCTATGGTTTGTTTGCTGTTGATGTAGCCCTAAGCAGAGACTGGCGAGAATCACTTTCATTGAAAGGGCCTGCCAAGCTTCCAAAAAACTACGAGTTGCCTGAAATCTCAGCACACACTTTTTCACCCAATTTTGATGAAACTTTCAGGTAATGATCAGTACACCAATCCCACTTGGCTCGCCAAATGTCGTTTTCTAGGTTAAACCGTTCGTTGGCAGTAACCGGTTTCATTTTGAGGTTTCACTCTGTTTTCTCCTATAGGGATACATGTATTTGGAACTCTAAATCAAACACGGTTTGTGCTAGCTCTTTGAAACTTGACACAATAAAGCAGTTTCAAGTTCTATCTCTATGGTTTCTTTGCTGTTGATGTAGCCCTAAGCAGAGACTGGCGAGAATCACTTTCATGGAAAGGGCCTGCCAAGCTTCCAAAAAACTACGAGTTGCCTGAAATCTCAGCACACACTTTTTCACCCAATCTTGATGAAACTTTCAGGTAATGATCAGTACACCAATTTCACTTGGCTCGCGAAAATTTCGTTCTTCTAGGTGAAACCGTTCGTTGGCAGTAACCGGTTTCATTTTGGAAGTTTCACTCTGTTTTCTCCTATAGGGATACATGAATTTGGAACTCTAAATCAAACACGATGTGTGCTAGCTCTTTGAAACTTGACACCATAAAGCAGTTTCAAGTTCTATCTCTATGGTTTCTTTGCTGTTGATGTAGCCCTAAGCAGAGACTGGCGAGAATCACTTTCATGGAAAGGGCCTGCCAAGCTTCCAAAAAACTACGAGTTGCCTGAAATCTCAGCACACACTTTTTCACCCAATCTTGATGAAACTTTCAGGTAATGATCAGTACACCAATCCCAATCCCACTTGGCTCACCAAATTTCGTTTTTCTAGGTGAAACCGTTCGTTGGCAGTAACCGGTTTCATTTTGAGGTTTCACTCTGTTTTCTCCTATGGGGATACATGTATTTGGAACTTTAAATCAAACACGGTTTGTGCTAGCTCTTTGAAACTTGACACAATGAAGCAGTTTCAAGTTCTATCTCTATGGTTTGTTGCTGTTGATGTAGCCCTAAGCAGAGACTGGCGAGAATCACTTTCATGGAAAGGGCCTGCCAAGCTTCCAAAAAACTACGAGTTGCCTGAAATCTCAGCACACTCTTTTCACCCAATCTTGATGAAACTTTCAGGTAATGATCAGTACACCAATCCCACTTTGCTCGCCAAATGTCGTTCTTCTAGGTTAAACCGTTCGTTGGCAGTAACCGATTTCATTTTGAGGTTTTCACTCTGTTTTCTCCTATAGGGATACATGTATTTGGAACTCTAAATCAAACACGGTTTGTGCTAGCTCTTTGAAACTTGACACAATAAAGCAGTTTCAAGTTCTATCTCTATGGTTTGTTTGCTGTTAATGTAACCCTAAGCAGAGACTGGCGAGAATCACTTTCATGGAAAGGGACTGCCAAGCTTCCAAAAAACTACGAGTTGCCTGAAATCTCAGCAAACACTTTTTAACCCAATTTTGATGATACTTTCAGGTAATGATCAGTACACCAAGACCACATGGCTCGCAAAATTTTGTTTTTCTAGGTTAAACCGTTCAATGGCAGTAACTGGTTTCATTTTGAGGTTTCACTCTGTATTCTCCTATAGGGATACATGTATTTGAAAATCTAAATCAAACAGGGTTTGTGCTATCTCTGTGAAACTTGACAAAATAAAGCAGTTTCAAGTTCTATCTCTATGGTTTGTTTGCTGTTGATGTAGCCCTAAGAAGAGACTGGCGAGAATCACTTTCATGGAAAGGGCCTGCCAAGCTTCCAAAAAACTACGAGTTGCCTGAAATCTCAGCAAACACTTTTTCACCCAATCTTGATGATACTTTCAGGTAATGATCAGTACCCCAAGCCCACTTGGCTCACCAAATTTCGTTCTCCTAGGTGAAACCGTTCGTTGGCAGTAACCGGTTTCATTTTGAGGTTTCACTCTGTATTCTCCTATAGGGATACATGTATTTGGAACTCTAAATCAAGCACGGTTTGTGCTAGCTCTTTGAAACTTGACACAATAAAGCAGTTTCAAGTTCTATCTCTATGGTTTGTTTGCTATTGATGTAGCCCTAAGCAGAGACTGGCGAGAATCACTTTCATAGAAAGGGCCTGCCAAGCTTCCAAAAAACTACGAGTTGCCTGAAATGTCAGCACACACTTTTTCACCCAATCTTGATGAAACTTTCAGGTAATGATCAGTACACCAATTTCACTTGGCTCGCGAAATTTCGTTTTTCTAGATGAAACCGTTCGTTGGCAGTAACCGGTTTCATTTTGAAGTTTCACTCTGTTTTCTCCTATAGGGATACATGTATTTGGAACTCTAAATCAAACACGATTTGTGCTAGCTCTTTGAAACTTGACACCATAAAGCAGTTTCAAGTTCTATCTCTATGGTTTCTTTGCTGTTGATGTAGCCCTAAGCAGAGACTGGCGAGAATCACTTTCATGGAAAGGGCCTGCCAAGCTTCCAAAAAACTACGAGTTGCCTGAAATCTCAGCACACACACTTTTTCACCCAATCTTGATGAAACTTTCAGGTAATGATCAGTACACCAATCCCACTTGGCTCGCCAAATTTCGTTTTTCTAGGTGAAATCGTTCCTTGGCAGTAACATATTTAATTTGAGGTTTCACTCTGTTTTCTCCTATAGGGATACATGTATTTGGAACTCTAAATCAAACACGGTTTGTGCTAGCTCTTTGAAACTTGACACAAATAAAGCAGTTTCAAGTTCTATCTCTATGGTTTGTTTGCTGTTGATGTAGCCCTAAGCAGAGACTGGCGAGAATCACTTTCATGGAAAGGGCCTGCCAAGCTTCCAAAAAACTACGAGTTGCCTGAAATCTCAGCACACACTTTTTCACCCAATCTTGATTAAACTTTCAGTTAATGATCAGTACACCAATCCCTCTTGGCTCGCCAAATTTCGTTCTTCTAGGTTAAACCGTTCGTTTGCAGTAACCGGTTTCATTTTGAGGTTTCACTCTGTTTTCTCCTATAGGGATACATGTATTTGGAACACTAAATCAAACACGGTTTGTGCTAGCTCTTTGAAACTTGACAAAATAAAGCAGTTTCAAGTTCTATCTCTATGGTTTGTTTTGCTGTATGTAGCCCTAAGCAGAGACTGGCAAGAATCACTTACATAGAAAGGGCCTGCCAAGCTTCAAAAAAAGTACGAGTTGCCTGAAATCTCAGCACACACTTTTTCACCCAATCTTGATGAAACTTTCAGGTAATGATCAGTACACCAATCCCACTTGGCTCGCCAAATTTCGTTCTTCTAGGTTAAACCGTTCGTTGGCAGTAACCGGTTTCATTTTGAGGTTTCACTCTGTTTTCTCCTATAGGGATACATGTATTTGGAACTCTAAATCAAACACGGTTTGTGCTAGCTCTTTGAAACTTGACACAATAAAGCAGTTTCAAGTTCTATCTCTATGGTTTGTTTGCTGTTGATGTAGCCCTAAGCAGAGACTGGCGAGAATCACTTTCATGGAAAGGGCCTGCCAAGCTTCCAAAAAACTACGAGTTGCCTGAAATCTCAGCACACACTTTTTCACCCAATCTTGATGAAACTTTCAGGTAATGATCAGTACACCAATCCCACTTGGCTCGCCAAATGTCGTTCTTCTAGGTTAAACCGTTCGTTGGCAGTAACCGGTTTCATTTTGAGGTTTCACTCTGTTTTCTCCTATAGGGATACATGTATTTGGAACTCTAAATCAAACACGGTTTGTGCTAGCTCTTTGAAACTTGACACAATAAAGCAGTTTCAAGTTCTATCTCTATGGTTTTTTGCTGTTGATGTAGCCCTAAGCAGAGACTGGCGAGAATCACTTTCATGGAAAGGGCCTGCCAAGCTTCCAAAAAACTACGAGTTGCCTGAAATGTCAGCACACACTTTTTCACCCAATCTTGATGAAACTTTCAGGTAATGATCAGTACACCAATCCCACTTGGCTCGTCAAATTTCGTTCTTCTAGGTTGAACCGTTCCTTTGCAGTAACAGGTTGCATTTTGAGGTTTCACTCTGTTTTTTCCTATAGGGATACATGTATTTGGAACTCTAAATCAAACACGGTTTGTGCTAGCTCTTTGAAACTTGACACAATAAAGCAGGTTCAAGTTCTATTTCTATGGTTTGTTTGCTGTTTATGTAGCCCTAAGCAGAGACTGGCGAGCATCACTTTCATGGAAAGGGCCTGCCAAGCTTCCAAAAACTACGAGTTGCCTGAAATCTCAGCAAACACTTTTTCACCCAATATTGATGATACTTTCAGGTAATGATCAGTACACCAAGCCCACTTGGCTCGCCCAATTTCGTTCTTCTAGGTTAAACCGTTCGTTGGCAGTAACCGGTTTCATTTTGAGGTTTCACTCTGTTTTCTCCTATAGGGATACATGTATTTGGAACTCTAAATCAAACAGGGTTTGTGCTAGCTCTTTGAAACTTGACACAATAAAGCAGTTTCAAGTTCTATCTCTGTGGTTTATTTGCTGTTGATGTAGCCCTAAGCAGAGACTGGCGAGAATCACTTTCATGGAAAGGGCCTGCCAAGCTTCCAAAAAACTACGAGTTGCCTAAAATCTCAGCACACACTTTTTCACCCAATCTTGATGATACTTTCAGGTAATGATCAGTACACCAATCCCACTTGGCTCGCCAAATTTCGTTCTTCTAGGTTAAACCGTTCGTTGGCAGTAACCGGTTTCATTTTGAGGTTTCACTCTGTTTTCTCCTATAGGGACACATGTATTTGGAACTCTAAATCAAACACGGTTTGTGCTAGCTCTTTGAAACCTGACACAATAAAGCAGTTTCAAGTTCTATCTCTATGGTTTGTTTGCTGTTGATGTAGCCCTAAGCAGAGACTGGCGAGAATCACTTTCATGGAAAGGGCCTGCCAAGCTTCCAAAAAACTACGAGTTGCCTGAAATCTCAGCACACACTTTTTCACCCAATCTTGATGAAACTTTCAGGTAATGATCAGTACACCAATCTCACTTGGCTCGCCAAATCTCGTTCTTCTAGGTGAAACCGTTCGTTGGCAGTAACCGGTTTCATTTTGAGGTTTCACTCTGTTTTCTCCTATAGGGATACATGTATTTGGAACTCTAAATCAAACACGGTTTGTGCTAGCTATTTGAAACTTGACACCATAAAGCAGTTTCAAGTTCTATCTCTATGGTTTGTTTGCTGTTGATGTAGCCCTAAGCAGAGACTGGCGAGAATCACTTTCATGGAAAGGGCCTGCCAAGCTTCCAAAAAACTACGAGTTGCCTGAAATCTCAGCACACACTTTTTCACCCAATCTTGATGAAACTTTCAGGTAATGATCAGTACACCAATCCCACTTGGCTTGCCAAATTTCGTTCTTCTAGGTGAAACCGTTCGTTGGCAGTAACCGGTTTCATTTTGAGGTTTCACTCTGTTTTCTCCTTTAGGGATACATGTATTTGGAACTCTAAATCAAACACGGTTTGTGGTAGCTCTTTGAAACTTGACACCATAAAGCAGTTTCAAGTTCTATCTCTATGGTTTGTTTGCTGTTGATGTAGCCCTAAGCAGAGACTGGCGAGAATCACTTTCATGGAAAGGGCCTGCCAATCTTCCAAAAAACTACGAGTTGCCTGAAATCTCAGCACACACTTTTTCACCCAATCTTGATGAAACTTTCAGGTAATGATCAGTACACCAATCCCACTTGGCTCGCCAAATTTCGTTCTTCTAGGTGAAACCGTTCGTTGGCAGTAACCGGTTTCATTTTGAGGTTTCACTCTGTTTTCTCCTATACGGATACATGTATTTGGAACTCTAAATCAAACACGGTTTGTGCTAGCTCTTTGAAACTTGACACAATAAAGCAGTTTCAAGTTCTATCTCTATGGTTCGTTTGCTGTTGATGTAGCCCTAAGCAGAGACTGGCGAGAATCACTTTCATAAAAATGGCCTGCCAAGCTTCCAAAAAACTACGAGTTGCCTGAAATCTCAGCACACACTTTTTCGCCCAATCTTGATGAAACTTTCAGGTAATGATCAGTACACCAATCCCACTTGGCCTGCCAAATTTCATTCTTCTAGGTGAAACCGTTCGTTGGCAGTAACCGGTTTCATTTTGAGGTTTCACTCTGTTTTCTCCTATAGGGATACATGTATTTGGAACTCTAAATCAAACACGGTTTGTGCTAGCTCTTTGAAACTTGACACAATAAAGCAGTTTCAAGTTCTATCTCTATGGTTTGTTTGCTGTTGATGTAGCCCTAAGCAGAGACTGGCCAGAATCACTTTCATGGAAAGGGCCTGCCAAGCTTCCAAAAACTACGAGTTGACTGAAATCTCAGCACACACTTTTTCACCCAATCTTGATGAAACTTTCAGGTAATGATCAGTACACCAATCCCACTTGGCTGACAAATTTCGTTCTTCTAGGTGAAACCGTTCGTTGGCAGTAACAGGTTTCATTTTGAGGTTTCACTCTGTTTTCTCCTATAGGGATACATGTATTTGGAACTCTAAATCAAACACGGTTTGTGCTAGCTCTTTGAAACATGACACTATAAAGCAGTTTCAAGTTCTATCTCTATGGTTTGTTTGCTGTTGATATAGCCCTAAGCAGAGACTGGCGAGAATCACTTTCATGGAAAGGGCCTGCCAAGGTTCCAAAAATCTACGAGTTGCCTGAAATCTCAGCACACACTTTTTCACCCAATCTTGATGAAACATTCAGGTAATGATCAGTACACCAATCCCACTTGGCTCGACAAATTTCGTTCTTCTAGGTGAAACCGTTCGTTGGCAGTAACCGGTTTCATTTTGAGGTTTCACTCTGTTTTCTCCTATAGGGATACATGTATGTGGAACTCTAAATATAACACGGTTTGTGATAGCTCATTTAAACTTGACACAATAAAGCAGTTTCAAGTTCTATCTCTATGGTTTGTTTGCTGTTGATGTAGCCCTAAGCAGAGACTGGCGAGAATCACTTTCATGGAAAGGGCCAGCCAAGCTTCCAAAAAACTACGAGTTGCCTGAAATCTCAGCACACACTTTTTCACCCAATCTTGATGAAACTTTCAGGTAATGATCAGTACACCAATCCCACTTGGCTCGCCAAATTTCGTTCTTCTAGGTGAAACCGTTCGTTGGCAGTAACCGGTTTCATTTTGAGGTTTCACTCTGTTTTCTCCTATACGGATACATGTATTTGGAACTCTAAATCGAACACGGTTTGTGCTAGCTCTTTGAAACTTGACACAATAAAGCAGATTCAAGTTCTATCTCTATGGTTCGTTTGCTGTTGATGTAGCCCTAAGCAGAGACTGGCGAGAATCACTTTCATAAAAATGGCCTGCCAAGCTTCCAAAAAACTACGAGTTGCCTGAAATCTCAGCACACACTTTTTCGCCCAATCTTGATGAAACTTTCAGGTAATGATCAGTACACCAATCCCACTTGGCCCGCCAAATTTCGTTCTTCTAGGTGAAACCGTTCGTTGGCAGTAACCGGTTTCATTTTGAGGTTTCACTCTGTTTTCTCCTATAGGGATACATGTATTTGGAAATCTAAATCAAACACGGTTTGTGCTAGCTCTTTGAAACTTGACACAATAAAGCAGTTTCAAGTTCTATCTCTATGGTTTGTTTGCTGTTGATGTAGCCCTAAGCAGAGACTGGCCAGAATCACTTTCATGGAAAGGGCCTGCCAAGCTTCCAAAAACTACGAGTTGACTGAAATCTCAGCACACACTTTTTCACCCAATCTTGATGAAACTTTCAGGTAATGATCAGTACACCAATCCCACTTGGCTGACAAATTTCGTTCTTCTAGGTGAAACCGTTCGTTGGCAGTAACAGGTTTCATTTTGAGGTTTCACTCTGTTTTCTCCTATAGGGATACATGTATTTGGAACTCTAAATCAAACACGGTTTGTGCTAGCTCTTTGAAACATGACACTATAAAGCAGTTTCAAGTTCTATCTCTTTGGTTTGTTTGCTGTTGATGTAGCCCTAAGCAGAGACTGGCGAAAATCACTTTCATGGAAAGGGCCTGCCAAGGTTCCAAAAATCTACGAGTTGCCTGAAATCTCAGCACACACTTTTTCACCCAATCTTGATGAAACTTTCAGGTAATGGTCAGTACACCAATCCCACTTGGCTCGCCAAATCTCGTTCTTCTAGGTAAAACCGTTCGTTGGCAGTAACCGGTTTCATTTTGAGGTTTCACTCTTTTTTCTCCTATAGGGATACAGTATTTGGAACTCTAAATAAAACACGGTTTGTGCTAGCTCTTTGAAACTTGACACAATAAAGCAGTTTCAAGTTCAATCTCTATGGTTTGATTGCTGTTGATGTAGCCCTAAGCAGAGACTGGCGAGAATCACTTTCATGGAAAGGGCCTGCCAAGCTTCCAAAAAACTACGAGTTGCCTGAAATCTCAGCACACACTTTTTCACCCAATCTTGATGAAACATTCAGGTAATGTACAGTACACCAATCCCACTTGTCTCGCCAAATTTCGTTCTTCTAGGTGAAACCGTTCGTTGGCAGTAACCGGTTTCATTTTGAGGTTTCACTCTGTTTTCTCCTATAGGGATACAAGTATTTGGAACTCTAAATCAAACACGGTTTGTGCTAGCTCTTTAAAACTTGACACAATAAAGCAGTTTCAAATTATATCTCTATGGTTTGTTTGGTGTTGATGTAGCCCTAAGCAGAGACTGGCGAGAATCACTTTCATGGAAAGGGCCTGCCAAGCTTCCAAAAAACTACGAGTTGCCTGATATCTCATCACACACTTTTTCACCCAATCTTGATGAAACTTTCAGGTAATGATCAGTACACCAATCCCACTTGGCTCGCCAAATTTTGTTCTTCTAGGTGAAACCGTTCGTGGACAGTAACCGGTTTCATTTTGAGGTTTCACTCTGTTTTCTCCTATAGGGATATATGTATTTGGAACTCTAAATCAAACACGGTTTGTGCTAGCTCTTTGAAACTTGTCACAATAAAGTAGTTTCAAATTATATCTCTATGGTTTGTTTGCTGTTGATGTAGCCCTAAGCAGAGACTGGCGAGAATCACTTTCATGGAAAGGGCCTGCCAAGATTCCACAAAACTACGAGTTGCCTGAAATCTCAGCACACACTTTTCACCCAATCTTGATGAAACTTTCAGGTAATGATCAGTACACCAATCCCACTTGGCTCGCCAAATTTCGTTCTTCTAGGTGAAACCGTTCGTTGGCAGTAACCGGTTTCATTTTGAGGTTTCACTCTGTTTTCTCCAATAGGGATACATGTATGTGGAACTCTAAATATAACACGGTTTGTGATAGCTCTTTGAAACGTGACACAATAAAGCAGTTTCAAGTTCTATCTCTATGGTTTCTTTGCTGTTGATGTAGCCCTAAGCAGAGACTGGCGAGAATCACTTTCATGGAAAGGGCCTGCCAAGCTTCCAAAAAACTATGAGTTGCCTGAAATCTCAGCACACACTTTTTCACCCATTCTTGATGAAACTTTCAAATAATGATCAGTACACCAATCCCACTTGGCTCGCCAAATGTCGTTCTTCTAGGTGAAACCGTTCGTTGGCAGTAACCGGTTTCATTTTGAGGTTTCACTCTGTTTTCTCCTATAGGGATACATGTATTTAAAACTCTAAATCAAACACGGTTTGTGCTAGCTCTTTGAAACTTGACACAATAAAGCAGTTTCAAGATCTATCTCTATGGTTTGTTTGCTGTTGATGTAGCCCTAAGCAGAGACTGGCGAGAATCACTTTCATGGAAAGGGCCTGCCAAGCTTCCAAAAAACTACGAGTTGCCGGAAATCTCAGCACACACTTTTTCACCCAATCTTGATGAAACTTTCAGGTAATGATCAGTACACCAATCCCACTTGGCTCGCCAAATTTTGTTCTTCTAGGTGAAACCGTTCGTTGGCAGTAACCGGTTTCATTTTGAGGTTTCACTCTGTTTTCTCCTATAGGGATACATGTATTTGGAACTCTAAATCAAACACGGTTTGTGCTAGCTCTTTGAAACTTGACACCATAAAGCAGTTTCAAGTTCTATCTCTATGGTTTGTTTGCTGTTGATGTAGCCCTAAGCAGAGACTGGCGAGAATCACTTTCATGGAAAGGGCCTGCCAAGCTTCCAAAAAACTACAAGTTGCCTGAAATGTCAGCACACACTTTTTCACCCACTCTTGATGAATCTTTCAGGTAATGATCAGTACACCAATCCCACTTGGCTCGCCAAATTTCGTTCTTCTAGGTGTAACCGTTCGTTGGCAGTAACCGGTTTCATTTTGAGGTTTCACTCTGTTTTCTCCTATAGGGATACATGTATTTGGAACTCTAAATCAAACACGGTTTGTGCTAGCTCTTTGAAACTTGACACCATAAAGCAGTTTCAAGATCTATCTCTATGGTTTGTTTGCTGTTGATGTAGCCCTAAGCAGAGACTGGCGAGAATCACTTTCATGGAAATGGCTTGCCAAGCTTCCAAAAAACTACGAGTTGCCTGAAATCTCAGCACACACTCTTTCACCCAATCTTGATGAAACTTTCAGGTAATTATCAGTACACCAATCCCACTTGGCTCGCCAAATTTCATTCTTCTAGGTGAAACCGTTCGTTGGCAGTAACCGGTTTCATTTTGAGGTTTCACTCTGTTTTCTTCTACAAGGATACATGTATGTGGAAATCTAAATCAAACACGGTTTGTGCTAGCTCTTTGAAACTTGAGACAATAAAGCAGTTTCAAGTTCTATCTCTATGGTTTCTTTGCTGTTGATGTAGCCCTAAGCAGAGACTGGCGAGAATCACTTTCATGGAAAGGGCCTGCCAAGCTTCCAAAAAACTACGAGTTGCCGGAAATCTCAGCACACACTTTTTCACCCAATCTTGATGAAACTTTCAGGTAATGATCAGTACACCAATCCCACTTGGCTCGCCAAATCTCGTTCTTCTAGGTGAAACCGTTCGTTGGCAGTAACCGGTTTCATTTTGAGGTTTCACTCTGTTTTCTCCTATAGGGATACATGTATTTTGAACTCTAAATCAAACACGGTTTGTGCTAGCTCTTTGAAACTTGACACCATAAAGCAGTTTCAAGTTCTATCTCTATGGTTTGTTTGCTGTTGATGTAGCCCTAAGCAGAGACTGGCGAGAATCACTTTCATGGAAAGGGCCTGCCAAGCTTCCAAAAAACTACGAGTTGCCTGAAATCTCAGCACACACTTTTTCACCCACTCTTGATGAAACTTTCAGGTAATGATCAGTACACAAATCCCACTTGGCTCGCCAAATTTCGTTCTTCTATGTGAAACCGTTCGTTGGCAGTAACCGGTTTCATTTTGAGGTTTCACTCTGTTTTCTCCTATAGGGATACATGTATGTGGAACTCTAAATATAACACGGTTTGTGATAGCTCTTTGAAACTTGACACAATAAAGCAGTTTCAAGTTCTATCTCTATGGTTTGTTAGCTGTTGATGTAGCCCTAAGCAGAGACTGGCGAGAATCACTTTCATGGAAAGGGCCTGCCAAGCTTCCAAAAAACTACGAGTTGCCTCAAATCTCAGCACACACTTTTTCACCCAATCTTGATGAAACTTTCAGGTAATGATCAGTACACCATCCCACTTGGCTTGCCAAATTTCGTTCTTCTAGGTGAAACCGTTCGTTGGCAGTAACCGGTTTCATTTTGAGGTTTCACTCTGTTTTCTTCTATAGGGATACATGTATTTGGAACTCTAAATCAAACAGGGTTTGTGCTAGCTCTTTGAAACTTGACACAATAAAGCAGTTTCAAGTTCTATCTCTATGGTTTGTTTGCTGTTGATGTAGCCCTAAGCAGAGACTGGCGAGAATCACTTTCATGGAAAGGGCCTGCCAAGCTTCCAAAAAACTACGAGTTGCCTGAAATCTCAGCACACACTTTTTCACCCAATCTTGATGAAACTTTCACGTAATGATCAGTACACCAATCCCACTTGGCTTGCCAAATTTCGTTCTTCTAGGTGAAACCGTTCGTTGGCAGTAACCGGTTTCATTTTGAGGTTTCACTCTGTTTTCTCCTATAGGGATACATGTATTTGGAACTCTAAATCAAACACGGTTTGTTGCTAGCTCTTTGAAACTTGACACAATAAAGCAGTTTCAAATTATATCTCTATGGTTTGTTTGGTGTTGATGTAGCCCTAAGCAGAGACTGGCGAGAATCACTTTCATGGAAAGGGCCTGCCAAGCTTCCAAAAAACTACGAGTTGCCTGATATCTCATCACACACTTTTTCACCCAATCTTGATGAAACTTTCAGGTAATGATCAGTACACCAATCCCACTTGGCTCGCCAAATTTTGTTCTTCTAGGTGAAACCGTTCGTGGACAGTAACCGGTTTCATTTTGAGGTTTCACTCTGTTTTCTCCTATAGGGATATATGTATTTGGAACTCTAAATCAAACACGGTTTGTGCTAGCTCTTTGAAACTTGTCACAATAAAGTA
>NW_027525789.1:0-15470 GCF_052094955.1 Ictidomys tridecemlineatus
CACAAACCGTGTTTGATTTAGAGTTCCAAATACATGTATCGCTATAGGAGAAAACAGAGTGAAACCTCAAAATGAAACCGCTTACTGCCAACGAATGGTTTAACCTAGAAGAACGAAATTTGGCGAGCCAAGTGGGAATGGTGTACTGATCATTACCTGAAAGTTTCATCAAGATTGGGTGAAAAAGGGTGTGCTGAGATTTCATGCAACTCATAGTTTTTTGGAAGCTTGGCAGGCCCTTTCCATGAAAGTGATTCTCGCCAGTCTCTGCTTAGGGCTACATCAACAGCAAACAAACCATAGAGATAGAACTTGAAACTGCTTTATTGTGTCAAGTTTCAAAGAGGTAGCACAAACCGTGTTTGATTTAGAGTTCCAAATACATGTATCCCTATAGGACAAAACAGAGTGAAACCTCAAAATGAAACCGGTTACTGCCAACGAACGGTTTAACCTAGAAGAACGAAATTTGGCGAGCCAAGTGGGATTGGTGTACTGATCATTACCTGAATGTTTCATCAAGATTGGGTAAAAAGTGTTTGCTAAGATTTCAGGCAACTCCTAGTTTTTTGGAAGCTTGGCAGGCCCTTTCCATGAAAGTGATTCTCGCCAGTCTCTGCTTAGGGCTACATCAACAGCAAACAAACCATAGAGGTAGAACTTGAAACTGCTTTATTGTGTCAAGTTTCAAAGAGCTAGCACAAACCGTGTTTGATTTAGAGTTCCAAATACATGTATCCCTATAGGAGAAAACAGAGTGAAACCTCAAAATGAAACCGGTTACTGGCAACGAACAGTTTAACCTAGAAGAACGAAATTTGGCGAGCAAAGTGGGATTGGTGTACTGATCATTACCTGAAAGTATAATCAAGATTGGGTGAAAAAGGGTGTGCTGAGATTTCAGGCAACCCGTAGTTTTTTGGAAGCTTGGCAGGCCCTTTACATGAAAGTGATTCTCGCCAGTCTCTGCTTAGGGCTACATCAACAGCAAACAAACCATAGAGATAGAACTTGAAACTGCTTTATTGTGTCAAGTTTCAAAGAGCTAGCACAAACCGTGTTTGATTTAGAGTTCCAAATACATGTATCCCTATAGGAGAAAACAGAGTGAAACCTCAAAATGAAACCGGTTACTGGCAATGAACAGTTTAACCTAGAAGAACGAAATTTGGCGAGCCAAGTGGGATTGGTGTACTGATCATTACCTGAAAGTTTCATCAAGATTGGGTAAAAAAGTGTGTGCTGAGATTTCTGGCAACTCGTAGTTTTTTGGAAGCTTGGCAGGCCCTTTCCATGAAAGTGATTCTCGACAGTCTCTGCTTAGGGCTACATCAACAGCAAACAAACCATAGGGATAGAAGTTGAAACTGCTTTATTGTGTCAAGTTTCAAAGAGCTAGCACAAACCGTGTTTGATTTAGAGTTCCAAATACATGCATCCCTATAGGAGAAAACAGAGTGAAACCTCAAAATGAAACCGGTTACTGCCAACGAACGGTTTAACCTAGAAGAACGAAACTTGGCGAGCCAAGTGGGATTGGTGTACTGATCATTACCTGAAAGTTTCATCAAGATTGGGTGAAAAAGTGTTTGCTGAGATTTCAGGCAACTCGTAGTTTTTTGGAAGCTTGGCAGGCCCTTTCCATGAAAGTGATTCTCGCCAGTCTCTGCTTAGGGCTACATCAACAGCAAACAAACCATAGAGATAGAACTTGAAACTGCTTTATTGTGTCAAGTTTCAAAGAGTTAGCACAAACCGTGTTTGATTTAGAGTTTCAAATACATGAATCCCTATAGGAGAAAAAAGAGTGAAACCTCAAAATGAAACCCATTACTGCCAACGAACGGTTTAACCTAGAAAAACGAAATTTGGCGAGCCAAGTGGGATCGGTGTACTGATCATTACCTGAAAGTTTCATCAAGATTGGGTGAAAAAGTGTGTGCTGAGATTTCTGGCAACTCGTAGTTTTTTGGAAGCTTGGCAGGCCCTTTCCATGAAAGTGATTCTCGCCAGTCTCTGCTTAGGGCTACATCAACAGCAAACAAACCATCGAGATAGAACTTGAAACTGCTTCATTGTGTCAAGTTTCAAAGAGCTAGCACAAACCGTGTTTGATTTAGAGTTCCAAATACATGTATCCCTATAAGGGAAAACAGAGTGAAACCTCAAAATGACACCGGTTACTGCCAACGAACGGTTTTACCTAGAAGAACGAAACTTGGCGAACCAAGTGGGATTGGTGTACTGATCATTACCTGATAGTTTCATCAAGATTGGGTGAAAAAGTGTTTGCTGAGATTTCAGGCAACTCGTAGTTTTTTGGAAGCTTGGCAGGCCCTTTCCATGAAAGTGATTCTCGCCAGTCTCTGCTTAGGGCTACATCAACAGCAAACAAACCATAGAGATAGAACTTGAAACTGCTTTATTGTGTCAAGTTTCAAAGAGCTAGCACAAACCGTGTTTGATTTAGAGTTCCAAATACATGTATCCCTATAGGAGAAAACAGACTGAAACCTCAAAATGAAACCGGTTACTGCCAACGAATGGTTCAACCTAGAAGAACGAAATTTGGCGAGCCAAGTGGGATTGGTGTACTGATCATTACCAGAAAGTATCATCAAGATTGGGTGAAAAAGTGTTTGCTGAGATTTCAGGCAACTCGTAGTTCTTTGGAAGCTTGGCAGGCCCTTTCCATGAAAGTGATTCTCGCCAGTCTCTTCTTAGGGCTACATCAACAGCAAACAAACCATAGAGATAGAACTTGAAACTGCTTTATTGTGTCAAGTTTCAAAGAGCTAGCACAAACCGTGTTTGATTTAGAGTTCCAAATACATGTATCCCTATAGGAGAAAACAGAGTGAAACCTCAAAATGAAACCGGTTACTGCCAACGAACGGTTTAACCTAGAAGAACGAAATTTGGCGAGCCAAGTGGGATTGGTGTACTGATCATTACCTGAATGTTTCATCAAGATTGGGTAAAAAGTGTTTGCTGAGATTTCAGGTAACTCCTAGTTTTTTGGAAGCTTGGCAGGCCCTTTCCATGAAAGTGATTCTCGCCAGTCTCTGCTTAGGGCTACATCAACAGCAAACAAACCATAGAGGTAGAACTTGAAACTGCTTTATTGTGTCAAGTTTCAAAGAGCTAGCACAAACCGTGTTTGATTGAGAGTTCCAAATACATGTATCCCTATAGGAGAAAACAGAGTGAAACCTCAAAATGAAACCGGTTACTGGCAACGAACAGTTTAACCTAGAAGAACGAAATTTGGCGAGCAAAGTGGGATTCGTGTACTGATCATTACCTGAAAGTTTCATCAAGATTGGGTAAAAAAGTGTGTGCTGAGATTTCTGGCAACTCATAGTTTTTTGGAAGCTTGGCAGGCCCTTTCCATGAAAGTGATTCTCGACAGTCTCTGCTTAGGGCTACATCAACAGCAAACAAACCATAGGGATAGAAGTTGAAACTGCTTTATTGTGTCAAGTTTCAAAGAGCTAGCACAAACCGTGTTTGATTTAGAGTTCCAAATACATGCATCCCTATAGGAGAAAACAGAGTGAAACCTCAAAATGAAACCGGTTACTGCCAACGAACGGTTTAACCTAGAAGAACGAAACTTGGCGAGCCAAGTGGGATTGGTGTACTCATCATTACGTGAAAGTTTCATCAAGATTGGGTGAAAAAGTGTTTGCTGAGATTTCAGGCACCTCGTAGTTTTTTGGAAGCTTGGCAGGCCCTTTCCATGAAAGTGATTCTCGCCAGTCTCTGCTTAGGGCTACATCAACAGCAAACAAACCATAGAGATAGAACTAGAAACTGCTTTATTGTGTCAAGTTTCAAAGAGCTAGCACAAACCGTGTTTGATTTAGAGTTTCAAATACATGAATCCCTATAGGAGAAAAAAGAGTGAAACCTCAAAATGAAACCCATTACTGCCAACGAACGGTTTAAACTAGAAGAACGAAATTTGGCGACCCAAGTGGGATCGGTGTACTGATCATTACCTGAAAGTTTCATCAAGATTGGGTGAAAAAGTGTCTGCTGAGATTTCAGTCAACTCGTAGTTTTTTGGAAGCTTGGCAGGCCCTTTCCATGAAAGTGATTCTCGCCAGTCTCTGCGTAGGGCTACATCAACAGCAAACAAACCATAGAGAGTTTCATCAAGATTGGGTGAAAAAGTGTTTGCTGAGATTTCAGGCAACTCGTAGTTTTTTGGAAGCTTGGCAGGCCCTTTCCATAAAAGCAATTCTCGCCAGTCTCTGCTTAGGGCTAAATCAACAGCAAACAAACCATAGAGATAGAACTTGAAACTGCTTCATTGTGTCAAGTTTCAAAGAGCTAGCACAAACCGTGTTTGATTTAGAGTTCCAAATACATGTATCCCTATAGGAGAAAACAGAGTGAAACCTCAAAATGAAACCGGTTACTGCCAACGAACGGTTTAACGTAGAAGAACAAAACTTGGCGAGCCAAGTGGGATTGGTGTAGTGATCATTACCTGAAAGTTTCATCAAGATTGGGTGAAAAAGTGTGTGCTGAGATTTCTGGCAACTCGTAGTTTTTTGGAAGCTTGGCAGGCCCTTTCCATTAAAGTGATTCTCGAGAGTCTCTGCTTAGGGCTACATCAACAGCAAACAAACCATTGAGTTAGAACTTGAAACTGCTTTATTGTGTCAAGTTTCAAAGAGCTAGCACAAACCGTGTTTGATTTAGAGTTCCAAATACATGTATCCCCATAGGAGAAAACACAGTGAAACCTCAAAATGAAACCGGTTACTGCCAACGAACGGTTTAACCTAGAAGAACGAAATTTGGCGAGCCAAGTGGGATTTGTGTACTTATCATTACCTGAAAGTTTCATCAAGATTGGGTGAAAAAGTGTGTGCTGAAATTTCTGGCAACTCGTAGTTTTTTGGAAGCTTGGCAGGCCCTTTCCATGAAAGTGATTCTCGCCAGTCTCTGCTTAGGGCTACATCAACAGCAAACAAACCATAGAGATAGAACTTGAAACTGCTTTATTGTGTCAAGTTTCAAAGAGCTAGCACAATCCGTGTTTGATTTAGAGTTCCAAATACATGTATCCCTATAGGAGAAAACAGAGTGAAACCTCAAAATGAAACCGGTTACTGCAAACGTACGGTTTAACCTAGAAGAACGAAATTTGGCGAGCCAAGTGGGATTGGTGTACTGATCATTACCTGAAAGTTTCATCAAGATTGGGTGAAAAAGTGTTTGCTGAGATTTCAGGCAACTCGTAGTTTTTTGGAAGCTTGGCAGGCCCTTTCCATGAAAGTGATTCTCACCTGTCTCTGCTTAGGGCTACATCAACAGCAAACAAACTATAGAGATAGAACTTTAAACTGCTTTATTGTGTCAAGTTTCAAAGAGCTAGCACAAACCGTGTTTGATTTAGAGTTCCAAATACATGTATCGCTATAGGAGAAAACAGAGTGAAACCTCAAAATGAAACCGCTTACTGCCAACGAACGGTTTAACCTAGAAGAACGAAATTTGGCGAGCCAAGTGGGAATGGTGTACTGATCATTACCTGAAAGTTTCATCAAGATTGGGTGAAAAAGGGTGTGCTGAGATTTCATGCAACTCATAGTTTTTTGGAAGCTTGGCAGGCCCTTTCCATGAAAGTGATTCTCGCCAGTCTCTGCTTAGGGCTACATCAACAGCAAACAAACCATAGAGATAGAACTTGAAACTGCTTTATTGTGTCAAGTTTCAAAGAGGTAGCACAAACCGTGTTTGATTTAGAGTTCCAAATACATGTATCCCTATAGGACAAAACAGAGTGAAACCTCAAAATGAAACCGGTTACTGCCAACGAACGGTTTAACCTAGAAGAACGAAATTTGGCGAGCCAAGTGGGATTGGTGTACTGATCATTACCTGAATGTTTCATCAAGATTGGGTAAAAAGTGTTTGCTAAGATTTCAGGCAACTCCTAGTTTTTTGGAAGCTTGGCAGGCCTTTTCCATGAAAGTGATTCTCGCCAGTCTCTGCTTAGGGCTACATCAACAGCAAACAAACCATAGAGGTAGAACTTGAAACTGCTTTATTGTGTCAAGTTTCAAAGAGCTAGCACAAACCGTGTTTGATTTAGAGTTCCAAATACATGTATCCCTATAGGAGAAAACAGAGTGAAACCTCAAAATGAAACCGGTTACTGCCAACGAACGGTTTAACCTAGAAGAACGAAACTTGGCGAGCCAAGTGGGATTGGTGTACTGATCATTACCTGAAAGTTTCATCAAGATTGGGTGAAAAAGTGTTTGCTGAGATTTCAGGCAACTCGTAGTTTTTTGGAAGCTTGGCAGGCCCTTTCCATGAAAGTGATTCTCGCCAGTCTCTGCTTAGGGCTACATCAACAGCAAACAAACCATAGAGATAGAACTTGAAACTGCTTTATTGTGTCAAGTTTCAAAGAGTTAGCACAAACCGTGTTTGATTTAGAGTTTCAAATACATGAATCCCTATAGGAGAAAAAAGAGTGAAACCTCAAAATGAAACCCATTACTGCCAACGAACGGTTTAACCTAGAAGAACGAAATTTGGCGAGCCAAGTGGGATCGGTGTACTGATCATTACCTGAAAGTTTCATCAAGATTGGGTGAAAAAGTGTGTGCTGAGATTTCTGGCAACTCGTAGTTTTTTGGAAGCTTGGCAGGCCCTTTCCATGAAAGTGATTCTCGCCAGTCTCTGCTTAGGGCTACATCAACAGCAAACAAACCATCGAGATAGAACTTGAAACTGCTTCATTGTGTCAAGTTTCAAAGAGCTAGCACAAACCGTGTTTGATTTAGAGTTCCAAATACATGTATCCCTATAAGGGAAAACAGAGTGAAACCTCAAAATGACACCGGTTACTGCCAACGAACGGTTTTACCTAGAAGAACGAAACTTGGCGAACCAAGTGGGATTGGTGTACTGATCATTACCTGATAGTTTCATCAAGATTGGGTGAAAAAGTGTTTGCTGAGATTTCAGGCAACTCGTAGTTTTTTGGAAGCTTGGCAGGCCCTTTCCATGAAAGTGATTCTCGCCAGTCTCTGCTTAGGGCTACATCAACAGCAAACAAACCATAGAGATAGAACTTGAAACTGCTTTATTGTGTCAAGTTTCAAAGAGCTAGCACAAACCGTGTTTGATTTAGAGTTCCAAATACATGTATCCCTATAGGAGAAAACAGACTGAAACCTCAAAATGAAACCGGTTACTGCCAACGAACGGTTCAACCTAGAAGAACGAAATTTGGCGAGCCAAGTGGGATTGGTGTACTGATCATTACCTGAAAGTTTCATCAAGATTGGGTGAAAAAGTGTGTGCTGAGATTTCGGGCAACTCGTAGTTTTTTGGAAGCTTGGCAGGCCCTTTCCATGAAAGTGATTCTCGACAGTCTCTGCTTAGGGCTACATCAACAGCAAACAAACCATAGAGATAGAACTTGAAACTGCTTTATTGTGTCAAGTTTCAAAGAGCTAGCACAAACCGTGTTTGATTTAGAGTTCCAAATACATGTATCCCTATAGGAGAAAACAGAGTGAAACCTCAAAATGAAACCGGTTACTGCCAAGGAACGGTTTAACCTAGAAGAACGAAATTTGGCGAGCCAAGTGGGATTGATGTACTGATCATTACCTGAAAGTTTTCATCAAGATTAAGTGAAAAAGTGTGTGCTGAGATTTCAGGCAACTCGTAGTTTTTTTGGAAGCTTGGCAGGCCCTTTCCATGAAAGTGATTCTCGCCATTCTCTGCTTAGGGCTACATCAACAGCAAACAAACCAAAGAGATAGAACTTGAAACTGCTTTTATTGGGTCAAGTTTCAAAGAGCTAGCACAAACCGTGTTTGATTTAGAGTTCCAAATACATGTATCCCTATAGGAGAAAACAGAGTGAAACCTCAAAATGAAACCGGTTACTGCCAACGAACGGTTTAATCTAGAAGAACGAAATTTGGCGAGCCAGTGGATTGGTGTACTGATCATTACCTGAAAGTTTCATCAAGATTGGGTGAAAAAGTGTTTGCTTAGATTTCAGGCAACTCGTAGTTTTTTGGAAGCTTGGCAGGCCCTTTCCATGAAAGTGATTCTCGCCAGTCTCTGCTTAGGGCTACATCAACAGCAAACAAACCATAGAGATAGAACTTGAAACTGCTTTATTGTGTCAAGTTTCAAAGAGCTAGCACAAACCGTGTTTGCTTTAGAGTTCCAAATACATGTATCCCTATAGGAGAAAACAGAGTGAAACCTCAAAATGAAACCGTTACTGCCAATGAACGGTTTTAACGTAGAAGAACGAAATTTAACGAGCCAAGTGGGATTGGTGTACTGATCATTACCTGAAAGTTTTCATCAAGATTGGGTGAAAAAGTGTGTGCTGAGATTTCTGGCAACTCGTAGTTTTTTGGAAGCTTGGCAGGCCCTTTCCATGAAAGTGATTCTCGCCAGTCTCTGCTTAGGGCTACATCAACAGCAAACAAACCATAGAGATAGAACTTGAAACTGCTTCATTGTGTCAAGTTTCAAAGAGCTAGCACAAACCGTGTTTGATTTAGAGTTCCAAATACATGTATCCCTGTAAGAGAAAACAGAGTGAAACCTCAAAATGACACCGGTTACTGCCAACGAACGGTTTTTACCTAGAAGAACGAAACATGGCGAGCCAAGTGGGATGGTGTACTGATCATTACCTGAAAGTTTCATCAAGATTGGGTGAAAAAGTGTTTGCTGAGATTTCAGGCAACTCGTAGTTTTTTGGAAGCTTGGCAGGCCCTTTCCATGAAAGTGATTCTCGCCAGTCTCTGCTTAGGGCTACATCAACAGCAAACAAACCATAGAGATAGAATTGAAACTGCTTTATTGTGTCAAGTTTCAAAGAGCTAGCACAAACCGTGTTTGATTTAGAGTTCCAAATACATGTATCCCTATAGGAGAAAAAAGAGTGAAACCTCAAAATGAAACCGGTTACTGCCAACGAACGGTTTAACCTAGAAGAACGAAATTTGGCGAGCCAAGTGGATTGGTGTACTGATCATTACCAGAAAGTATCATCAAGATTGGGTGAAAAAGTCTTTGCTGAGATTTCAGGCAACTCGTAGTTCTTTGGAAGCTTGGCAGGCCCTTTGCATGAAGTGATTCTCGCCAGTGTCTTCTTAGGGCTACATCAACAGCAAAAAAAACCATAGAGATAGAACTTGAAACTGCTTTATTGTGTCAAGTTTCAAAGAGCTAGCACAAAACCGTGTTTGCTTTAGAGTTCCAAATACATGTATCCCTATAGGAGAAAACAGAGTGAAACCTCAAAATGAAACCCGGTTACTGCCAACGAACGGTTTTAACCTAGAAGAACGAAATTTGGCGAGCCAAGTGGGATTGGTGTACTGATCATTACCTGAATGTTTCATCAAGATTGGGTAAAAAGTGTTTTGCTAAGATTTCAGGCAACTCCTAGTTTTTTGGAAGCTTGGCAGGCCCTTTCCATGAAAGTGATTCTCGCCAGTCTCTGCTTAGGGCTACATCAACAGCAAACAAACCATAGGGATAGAACTTGAAACTGCTTCATTGTGTCAAGTTTCAAAGAGCTAGCACAAACCGTGTTTGATTTAGAGTTCCAAATACATGTATCCCTGTAAGAGAAAACAGAGTGAAACCTCAAAATGACACCGGTTACTGCCAACGAACGGTTTACCTAGAAGAACGAAACATGGCGAGCCAAGTGGGATTGGTGTACTGATCATTACCTGAAAGTTTCATCAAGATTGGGTGAAAAAGTGTTTGCTGAGATTTCAGGCAACTCGTAGTTTTTTGGAAGCTTGGCAGGCCCTTTCCATGAAAGTGATTCTCGCCAGTCTCTGCTTAGGGCTACATCAACAGCAAACAAACCATAGAGATAGAAATTGAAACTGCTTTATTGTGTCAAGTTTCAAAGAGCTAGCACAAACCGTGTTTGATTTAGAGTTCCAAATACATGTATCCCTATAGGAGAAAACAGAGTGAAACCTCAAAATGAAACCGGTTACTGCCAACGAACGGTTTAATCTAGAAGAACGAAATTTGGGCGAGCCAAGTGGGATTGGTGTACTGATCATTACCTGAAAGTTTCATCAAGATTGGGTGAAAAAGTGTTTGCTTAGATTTCAGGCAACTCGTAGTTTTTTGGAAGCTTGGCAGGCCCTTTCCATGAAAGTGATTCTCGCCAGTCTCTGCTTAGGGCTACATCAACAGCAAACAAACCATAGAGATAGAACTTGAAACTGCTTTATTGTGTCAAGTTTCAAAGAGCTAGCACAAACCGTGTTTGCTTTAGAGTTCCAAATACATGTATCCCTATAGGAGAAAACAGAGTGAAACCTCAAAATGAAACCGGTTACTGCCAATGAACGGTTTAACGTAGAAGAACGAAATTTAACGAGCCAAGTGGGATTGGTGTACTGATCATTACCTGAAAGTTTCATCAAGATTGGGTGAAAAAGTGTGTGCTGAGATTTCAGGCAACTCGTAGTTTTTTGGAAGCTTGGCAGGCCCTTTCCATGAAAGTGATTCTCGCCAGTCTCTGCTTAGGGCTACATCAACAGCAAACAAACCATAGAGATAGAACTTGAAACTGCTTCATTGTGTCAAGTTTCAAAGAGCTAGCACAAACCGTGTTTGATTTAGAGTTCCAAATACATGTATCCCTGTAAGAGAAAACAGAGTGAAACCTCAAAATGACACCGGTTACTGCCAACGAACGGTTTTACCTAGAAGAACGAAACATGGCGAGCCAAGTGGGATTGGTGTACTGATCATTACCTGAAAGTTTCATCAAGATTGGGTGAAAAAGTGTTTGCTGAGATTTCAGGCAACTCGTAGTTTTTTGGAAGCTTGGCAGGCCCTTTCCATGAAAGTGATTCTCGCCAGTCTCTGCTTAGGGCTACATCAACAGCAAACAAACCATAGAGATAGAAATTGAAACTGCTTTATTGTGTCAAGTTTCAAAGAGCTAGCACAAACCGTGTTTGATTTAGAGTTCCAAATACATGTATCCCTATAGGAGAAAAAAGAGTGAAACCTCAAAATGAAACCGGTTACTGCCAACGAACGGTTTAACCTAGAAGAACGAAATTTGGCGAGCCAAGTGGGATTGGTGTACTGATCATTACCAGAAAGTATCATCAAGATTGGGTGAAAAAGTCTTTGCTGAGATTTCAGGCAACTCGTAGTTCTTTGGAAGCTTGGCAGGCCCTTTGCATGAAAGTGATTCTCGCCAGTGTCTTCTTAGGGCTACATCAACAGCAAAAAAACCATAGAGATAGAACTTGAAACTGCTTTATTGTGTCAAGTTTCAAAGAGCTAGCACAAACCGTGTTTGCTTTAGAGTTCCAAATACATGTATCCCTATAGGAGAAAACAGAGTGAAACCTCAAAATGAAACCGGTTACTGCCAACGAACGGTTTAACCTAGAAGAACGAAATTTGGCGAGCCAAGTGGGATTGGTGTACTGATCATTACCTGAATGTTTCATCAAGATTGGGTAAAAAGTGTTTGCTAAGATTTCAGGCAACTCCTAGTTTTTTGGAAGCTTGGCAGGCCCTTTCCATGAAAGTGATTCTCGCCAGTCTCTGCTTAGGGCTACATCAACAGCAAACAAACCATAGGGATAGAACTTGAAACTGCTTCATTGTGTCAAGTTTCAAAGAGCTAGCACAAACCGTGTTTGATTTAGAGTTCCAAATACATGTATCCCTATAGGAGAAAACAGAGTGAAACCTCAAAATGAAACCGGTTACTGACAACGAACGGTTTAACCTAGAAGAACGAAATTTGGCGAGCCAAGTGGGATTCGTGTACTAATCATTACCTGAAAGTTTCATCAAGATTGGGTGAAAAAGTGTGTGCTGAGATTTCTGGCAACTCGTAGTTTTTTGGAAGCTTGGCAGGCCCTTTCCATGAAAGTGATTCTCGAGAGTCTCTGCTTAGGGCTACATCAACAGCAAACAAACCATAGAGATAGAACTTGAAACTGCTTTATTGTGTCAAGTTTCAAAGAGCTAGCACAAACCGTGTTTGATTTAGAGTTCCAAATACATGTATCCCTATAGGAGAAAACAGAGTGAAACCTCAAAATGAAACCGGTTACTGCCAACGAACGGTTTAACCTAGAAGAACGAAACTTGGCGAGCCAAGTGGGATTGGTGTACTGATCATTACCTGAAAGTTTCATCAAGATTGGGTGAAAAAGTGTTTGCTGAGATCTCAGGAAACTCGTAGATTTTTGGAAGCTTGGCAGGCCCTTTCCATGAATGTGATTCTCGAGAGTCTCTGCTTAGGGCTACAACAACAGCAAACAAACCCTAGAGATAGAACTTGAAACTGCTTTATTGTGTCAAGTTTCAAAGAGCTAGCACAAACCGTGTTTGATTTAGAGTTCCAAATACATGTATCCCTATAGGAGAAAACAGAGTGAAACCTCAAAATGAAACCGGTTACTGGCAACGAACAGTTTAACCTAGAAGAACGAAATTTGGTGAGCCAAGTGGGATTGGTGTACTGATCATTACCCGAAAGTTTCATCAAGATTGGGTAAAAAAGTGTGTGCTGAGATTTCTGGCAACTCGTAGTTTTTTGGAAGCTTGGCAGGCCCTTTCCATGAAAGTGATTCTCGACAGTCTCTGCTTAGGGCTACATCAACAGCAAACAAACCATAGGGATAGAAGTTGAAACTGCTTTATTGTGTCAAGTTTCAAAGAGCTAGCACAAACCGTGTTTGATTTAGAGTTCCAAATACATGTATCCCTATAGGAGAAAACAGAGTGAAACCTCAAAATGAAACCGGTTACTGCCAACGAACGGTTTAACCTAGAAGAACGAAACTTGGCGAGCCAAGTGGGATTGGTGTACTGATCATTACCTGAAAGTTTCATCAAGATTGGGTGAAAAAGTGTTTGCTGAGATTTCAGGCAACTCGTAGTTTTTTGGAAGCTTGGCAGGCCCTTTCCATGAAAGAGATTCTCGCCAGTCTCTGCTTAGGGCTACATCAACAGCAAACAAACCATAGAGATAGAACTTGAAACTGCTTTATTGTGTCAAGTTTCAAAGAGCTAGCACAAACCGTGTTTGATTTAGAGTTCCAAATACATGTATCCCTATAGGAGAAAACAGAGTGAAACCTCAAAATGATACCGGTTACTGCCAACGAACGGTTTAACCTAGAAGAACGAAATTTGGCGAGCCAAGTGGGATTGGTGTACTGATCATTACCAGAAAGTATCATCAAGATTGGGTGAAAAAGTGTTTGCTGAGATTTCAGGCAACTCGTAGTTCTTTAAAAGCTTGGCAGGACCTTTCCATGAAAGTGATTCTCGCCAGTCTCTTCTTAGGGCTACATCAACAGCAAACAAACCATAGAGATAGAACTTGAAACTGCTTTATTGTGTCAAGTTTCAAAGAGTTAGCACAAACCGTGTTTGATTTAGAGTTCAAAATACATGTATCCCTATAGGTGAAAACAGAGTGAAACCTCAAAATGAAACCGGTTACTGCCAACGAACGGTTTAACCTAGAAGAACGAAACTTGGCGAGCCAAGTGGGATTGGTATACTGATCATTACCTGAAAGTTTCATCAAGATTGGGTGAAAAAGTGTGTGCTGAGATTTCTGGCAACTCGTAGTTTTTTGGAAGTTTGGCAGGCCCTTTCCATGAAAGTGATTCTCGCCAGTCTCTGCTTAGGGCTACATCAAGAGCAAACAAACCATAGAGATAGAACTTGAAACTTCTTTATTGTGTCAAGTTTCAAAGAGCTAGCACAAACCGTGTTTGATTTAGAGTTCCAAATACATGTATCCCTATAGGAGAAAAGAGAGTGAAACCTCAAAATGAAACCGGTTACTGCCAACGAACGGTTTAACCTAGAAGAACGAAATTTGGCGAGCCAAGTGGGATTGGTGTACTGATCATTACCTGAAAGTTTCATCAAGATTGGGTGAAAAAGTGTGTGCTGAGATTTCAGGCAACTCGTAGTTTTTTGGAAGCTTGGCCGGCCCTTTCCATAAAAGTGATTCTCGCCAGTCTCTGCTTAGGGCTACATCAACAGCAAACAAACCATAGAGATAGAACTTGAAACTGCTTTATTGTGTCAAGTTTCAAAGAGCTAGCACAAAACCGTGTTTGATTTAGAGTTCCAAATACATGTATCCCTATAGGAGAAAACAGAGTGAAACCTCAAAATGAAACCAGTTACTGCCAACGAACGGTTTAACGTAGAAGAACGAAATTTGGCGAGCCAAGTGGGATTGGTGTACTGATCATTACCTGAAAGTTTCATCAAGATTGGGTGAAAAAGTGTGTGCTGAGATTTCTGGCAACTCGTAGTTTTTTGGAAGCTTGGCAGGCCCTTTCCATGAAAGTGATTCTCGACAGTCTCTGCTTAGGGCTACATCAACAGCAAACAAACCATAGGGATAGAAGTTGAAACTGCTTTATTGTGTCAAGTTTCAAAGAGCTAGCACAAACCGTGTTTGATTTAGAGTTCCAAATACATGTATCCCTATAGGAGAAAACAGAGTGAAACCTCAAAATGAAACCGGTTACTGCCAACGAACGGTTTAACCTAGAAGAACGAAATTTGGTGAGCCAAGTGGGAATGGTGTACTGATCATTACCTGAAAGTTTCATCAAGATTGGGTGAAAAAGTGTTTGCTGATATTTCAGGCAACTCGTAGTTTTTTGGAAGCTTGGCAGGCCCTTTCAATGAAAGTGAATCTCGCCAGTCTCTGCTTAGGGCTACATCAACAGCAAACAAAGCATAGAGATAGAACTTGAAACTGCTTTATTGTGTCAAGTTTCAAAGAGCTAGCACAAACCGTGTTCGATTTAGAGTTCCAAATACATTTATCCCTATAGGAGAAAACAGAGTGAAACCTCAAAATGAAACCGCTTACTGCCAATGAACGGTTTAACCTAGAAGAACGAAACTTGGGGAGCCAAGTGGGATTGGTGTACTGATCATTACCTGAAAGTTTCATCAAGATTGGGTGAAAAAGTGTTTGCTGAGATCTCAGGAAACTCGTAGATTTTTGGAAGCTTGGCAGGCCCTTTCCCATGAAGTGATTCTCGAGAGTCTCTGCTTAGGGCTACATCAACAGCAAACAAACCCTAGAGATAGAACTTGAAACTGCTTTATTTTGTCAAGTTTCAAAGAGCTAGCACAAACCGTGTTTGATTTAGAGTTCCAAATACATGTATCCCTATAGGAGAAAACAGAGTGAAACCTCAAAATGAAACCGGTTACTGGCAACGAACGGTTTAACCTAGAAGAACGAAATTTGGCAAGCCAAGTGGGATTGGTGTACTGATCATTACCTGAAAGTTTCATCAAGATTGGGTGAAAAAGTGTGCTGAGATTTCTGGCAACTCGTAGTTTTTTGGAAGCTTGGCAGGCCCTTTTCATGAAAGTGATTCTCGCCAGTCTCTGCTTAGGGC
>NW_027525790.1:0-15459 GCF_052094955.1 Ictidomys tridecemlineatus
CGAGCCAAGTGGGATTGGTGTACTGACCATTACCTGAAAGTTTCATCAAGATTGGGTGAAAAAGTGTGTGCTGAGATTTCAGGCAACTCGTAGTTTTTTGGAAGCTTGGCAGGCCCTTTCCATGAAAGTGATTCTCGCCAGTCTCTGCTTAGGGCTACATCAACAGCAAACAAACCATAGAGATAGAACTTGAAACTGCTTTATGGTGTCAAGTTTCAAAGAGCTAGCACAAACCCTGTTTGATTTAGAGTTCCAAATACATGTATCCCTATAGGAGAAAACAGAGTGAAACCTCAAAATGAAACCGGTTACTGCAAACGAACGGTTTCACCTAGAAGAAAAAAATTTGGCGAGCCAAGTGGGATTGGTGTACTGATCATTACCTGAAAGTTTCATCAAGATTGGGTGAAAAAGTGTGTGCTGAGATTTCAGGCAACTCGTAGTTTTTTGGAAGCTTGGCAGGCCCTTTCCATGAAAGTGATTCTCGCCAGTCTCTGCTTAGGGCTACATCAACAGCAAACAAACCATAGAGATAGAACTTGAAACTGCTTTATGGTGTCAAGTTTCAAAGAGCTAGCACAAACCGTGTTTGATTTAGAGTTCCAAATACATGTATCCCTATAGGAGAAAACAGAGTGAAACCTCAAAATTAAACCGGTTACTGCCAACGAACGGTTTCACCTAGAAGAACGAAATTTGGCGAGCCAAGTGGGATTGGTGTACTGATCATTATCTGAAAGTTTCATCAAGATTGGGTGAAAAAGTGTGTGCTGAGATTTCAGGAAACTCGTAGTTTTTTGGAAGCTTGGCAGGCCCTTTCCATGAAAGTGATTCTCGCCAGTCTCTGCTTAGGGCTACATCAACAGCAAACAAACCATAGAGATAGAACTTGAAACTGCTTTATGGTGTCAAGTTTCAAAGAGCTAGCACAAATCGTGTTTGATTTAGAGTTCCAAATACATGTATCCCTATAGGAGAAAACAGAGTGAAACCTCAAAAGGAAACCGGTTACTGCCAAGGAACGGTTTCACCTAGAAGAACGAAATTTGGCGAGCCAAGTGGGATTGGTGTACTGATCATTACCTGAAAGTTTCATCAAGATTGGGTGAAAAAGTGTGTGCTGAGATTTCAGGCAACTCGTAGTTTTTTGGAAGCTTGGCAGGCCCTTTCCATGAAAGTGATTCTCGCCAGTCTCTGCTTAGGGCTACATCAACAGCAAACAAACCATAGAGAGAGAACTTGAAACTGCTTTATGGTGTCAAGTTTCAAAGAGCTAGCACAAACTGTGTTTGATTTAGAGTTCCAAATACATGTATCCCTATAGGAGAAAACAGAGTGAAACCTCAAAATGAAACCGGTTACTGCCAATGAACGGTTTCACCTAGAAGAACGAAATTTGGCGAGCCAAGTGGGATTGGTGTACTGACCATTACCTGAAAGTTTCATCAAGATTGGGTGAAAAAGTGTGTGCTGAGATTTCAGGCAACTCGTAGTTTTTTGGAAGCTTGGCAGGCCCTTTCCATGAAAGTGATTCTCGCCAGTCTCTGCTTAGGGCTACATCAACAGCAAACAAACCATAGAGATAGAACTTGAAACTGCTTTATGGTGTCAAGTTTCAAAGAGCTAGCACAAACCCTGTTTGATTTAGAGTTCCAAATACATGTATCCCTATAGGAGAAAACAGAGTGAAACCTCAAAATGAAACCGGTTACTGCAAACGAACGGTTTCACCTAGAAGAAAAAAATTTGGCGAGCCAAGTGGGATTGGTGTACTGATCATTACCTGAAAGTTTCATCAAGATTGGGTGAAAAAGTGTGTGCTGAGATTTCAGGCAACTCTTAGTTTTTTGGAAGCTTGGCAGGCCCTTTCAATGAAAGTAATTCTCGCCAGTCTCTGCTTAGGGCTACATCAACAGCAAACAAACCATAGAGATAGAACTTGAAACTGCTTTATGGTGTCAAGTTTCAAAGAGCTAGCACAAACCGTGTTTGATTTAGAGTTCCAAATACATGTATCCCTATAGGAGAAAACAGTGAAACCTCAAAATGAAACCGATTACTGCCAACGAACGGTTTCACCTTGAAGAACGAATTTTGGCGAGCCAAGTGGGATTGGTGTACTGATCATTACCTGAAAGTTTCATCAAGATTGGGTAAAAAAGTGTGTGCTGAGATTTCAGGCAACTCGTAGTTTTTTGGAAGCTTGGGAGGCCCTTTCCATGAAAGTGATTCTCGCCAGTCTCGGATTAGGGCTACATCAACAGCAAACAAACCATAGAGATAGAACTTGAAACTGCTTTATGGTGTCAAGTTTCAAAGAGCTAGCACAAACCGTGTTTGATTTAGAGTTCCAAATACATGTATCCCTATAGGAGAAAACAGAGTGAAACCTCAAAATGAAACCGGATACTGCCAACGAACGGTTTCACCTAGAAGAACGAAATTTGGCGAGCCAAGTGGGATTGGTGTACTGATAATTATCTGAAAGTTTCATCAAGATTGGGTGAAAAAGTGTGTGCTGAGATTTCAGGGAACTCGTAGTTTTTGGAAGCTTGGCAGGCCCTTTCCATGAAAGTGATTCTCCCCAGTCTCTGCTTAGGGCTACATCAACAGCAAACAAACCATAGAGATAGAACTTGAAACTGCTTTATGGTGTCAAGTTTCAAAGAGCTAGCACAAACCGTGTTTGATTTAGAGTTCCAAATACATGTATCCCTATAGGAGAAAACAGAGTGAAACCTCAAAATGAAACCGGTTACTGCCAACGAACGGTTTCACCTAGAAGAACGAAATTTGGCGAGCCAAGTGGGATTGGTGTACTGATCATTACCTGAAAGTTTCATCAAGATTGGGTGAAAAAGTGTGTGCTGAGATTTCAGGCAACTCGTAGTTTTTTGGAAGCTTGGCAGGCCCTTTCCATGAAAGTGATTCTCGCCAGTCTCTGCTTAGGGCTACATCAACAGCAAACAAACCATAGAGATAGAACTTGAAACTGCTTTATGGTGTCAAGTTTCAAAGAGCTAGCACAAACCGTGTTTTATTATGCGTTCCAAATACATGTATCCCTATAGGAGAAAACAGAGTGAAACCTCAAAATGAAACCGGTTACTGCCAATGAACGGTTTCACCTAGAAGAACGAAATTTGACGAGCCAAGTGGGATTGGTGTACTGATCATTACCTGAAAGTTTCATCAAGATTGGGTGAAAAAGTGTGTGCTGAGATTTCAGGCAACTCGTAGTTTTTTGGAAGCTTGGCAGGCCCTTTCCATGAAAGTGATTCTCGCCAGTCTCTGCTTAGGGCTACATCAACAGCAAACAAACCATAGAGATAGAACTTGAAACTGCTTTATGGTGTCAAGTTTCAAAGAGCTAGCACAAACCGTGTTTGATTTAGAGTTCCAAATACATGTATCCCTAAAGGAGAAAACAGAGTGAAACCTCAAAATGAAACCGGTTACTGCCAACGAACGGTTTCACCTAGAAGAACGAAATTTGGCGAGCCAAGTGGGATTGGTGTACTGATCATTACCTGAAAGTTTCATCAAGATTGGTGAAAAAGTGTGTGCTGAGATTTCAGGCAACTCGTAGTTTTTTGGAAGCTTGGCAGGCCCTTTCCATGAAAGTGATTCTCGCCAGTCTCTGCTTAGGGCTACATCAACAGCAAACAAACCATAGAGATAGAACTTGAAACTGCTTTATGGTGTCAAGTTTCAAAGAGCTAGCACAAACCCTGTTTGATTTAGAGTTCCAAATACATGTATCCCTATAGGAGAAAACAGAGTGAAACCTCAAAATGAAACCGGTTACTGCAAACGAACGGTTTCACCTAGAAGAAAAAAATTTGGCGAGCCAAGTGGGATTGGTGTACTGATCATTACCTGAAAGTTTCATCAAGATTGGGTGAAAAAGTGTGTGCTGAGATTTCAGGCAACTCTTAGTTTTTTGGAAGCTTGGCAGGCCCTTTCCATGAAAGTAATTCTCGCCAGTCTCTGCTTAGGGCTACATCAACAGCAAACAAACCATAGAGATAGAACTTGAAACTGCTTTATGGTGTCAAGTTTCAAAGAGCTAGCACAAACCGTGTTTGATTTAGAGTTCCAAATACATGTATCCCTATAGGAGAAAACAGTGAAACCTCAAAATGAAACCGATTACTGCCAACGAACGGTTTCACCTTGAAGAACGAATTTTGGCGAGCCAAGTGGGATTGGTGTACTGATCATTACCTGAAAGTTTCATCAAGATTGGGTAAAAAAGTGTGTGCTGAGATTTCAGGCAACTCGTAGTTTTTTGGAAGCTTGGGAGGCCCTTTCCATGAAAGTGATTCTCGCCAGTCTCGGATTAGGGCTACATCAACAGCAAACAAACCATAGAGATAGAACTTGAAACTGCTTTATGGTGTCAAGTTTCAAAGAGCTAGCACAAACCGTGTTTGATTTAGAGTTCCAAATACATGTATCCCTATAGGAGAAAACAGAGTGAAACCTCAAAATGAAACCGGATACTGCCAACGAACGGTTTCACCTAGAAGAACGAAATTTGGCGAGCCAAGTGGGATTGGTGTACTGATCATTATCTGAAAGTTTCATCAAGATTGGGTGAAAAAGTGTGTGCTGAGATTTCAGGGAACTCGTAGTTTTTTGGAAGCTTGGCAGGCCCTTTCCATGAAAGTGATTCTCCCCAGTCTCTGCTTAGGGCTACATCAACAGCAAACAAACCATAGAGATAGAACTTGAAACTGCTTTATGGTGTCAAGTTTCAAAGAGCTAGCACAAACCGTGTTTGATTTAGAGTTCCAAATACATGTATCCTTATAGGAGAAAACAGAGTGAAACCTCAAAATGAAACCGGATACTGCCAACGAACGGTTTCACCTAGAAGAACGAAATTTGGCGAGCCAAGTGGGATTGGTGTACTGATCATTACCTGAAAGTTTCATCAAGATTGGGTGAAAAAGTGTGTGCTGAGATTTCAGGCAACTCGTAGTTTTTTGGAAGCTTGGCAGGCCCTTTCCATGAAAGTGATTCTCGCCAGTCTCTGCTTAGGGCTACATCAACAGCAAACAAACCATAGAGATAGAACTTGAAACTGCTTTATGGTGTCAAGTTTCAAAGAGCTAGCACAAACCGTGTTTTATTATGCGTTCCAAATACATGTATCCCTATAGGAGAAAACAGAGTGAAACCTCAAAATGAAACCGGTTACTGCCAATGAACGGTTTCACCTAGAAGAACGAAATTTGACGAGCCAAGTGGGATTGGTGTACTGATCATTACCTGAAAGTTTCATCAAGATTGGGTGAAAAAGTGTGTGCTGAGATTTCAGGCAACTCGTAGTTTTTTGGAAGCTTGGCAGGCCCTTTCCATGAAAGTGATTCTCGCCAGTCTCTGCTTAGGGCTACATCAACAGCAAACAAACCATAGAGATAGAACTTGAAACTGCTTTATGGTGTCAAGTTTCAAAGAGCTAGCACAAACCGTGTTTGATTTAGAGTTCCAAATACATGTATCCCTAAAGGAGAAAACAGAGTGAAACCTCAAAATGAAACCGGTTACTGCCAACGAACGGTTTCACCTAGAAGAACGAAATTTGGCGAGCCAAGTGGGATTGGTGTACTGATCATTACCTGAAAGTTTCATCAAGATTGGTGAAAAAGTGTGTGCTGAGATTTCAGGCAACTCGTAGTTTTTTGGAAGCTTGGCAGGCCCTTTCCATGAAAGTGATTCTCGCCAGTCTCTGCTTAGGTCTACATCAACAGCAAACAAACCATAGAGATAGAACTTGAAACTGCTTTATGGTGTCAAGTTTCAAAGAGCTAGCACAAACCGTGTTTGATTTAGAGTTCCAAATACATGTATCCCTATAGGAGAAAACAGAGTGAAACCTGAAAATGAAACCGGTTACTGCCAACGAACAGTTTCACCTAGAAGAACTAAATTTGGCGAGCCAAGTGGGATTGGTGTACTGATCATTACCTGAAAGTTTCATCAAGATTGGGTGAAAAAGTGTGTGCTGAGATTTCAGGCAACTCGTAGTTTTTTGGAAGCTTGGCAGGCCCTTTCCATGAAAGTGATTCTCGCCAGTCTCTGCTTAGGGCTACATCAACAGCAAACAAACCATAGAGATAGAACTTGAAACTGCTTTATGGTGTCAAGTTTCAAAGAGCTAGCACAAACCGTGTTTGATTTAGAGTTCCAAATACATGTATCCCTATAGGAGAAAACAGAGTGAAACCTCAAAATGAAACCGGTTACTGCCAACGAACGGTTTCACCTAGAAGAACGAAATTTGGCGAGCCAAGTGGGATTGGCGTACTGATCATTACCTGAAAGTTTCATCAAGATTGGGTGAAAAAGTGTGTGCTGAGATTTCAGGAAACTCGTAGTTTTTTGGAAGCTTGGCAGGCCCTTTCCATGAAAGTGATTCTCGCCAGTCTCTGCTTAGGGCTACATCAACAGCAAACAAACCATAGAGATAGAACTTGAAACTGCTTTATGGTGTCAAGTTTCAAAGAGCTAGCACAAACCGTGTTTGATTTAGAGTTCCAAATACATGTATCCCTATAGGAGAAAACAGAGTGAAACCTCAAAATGAAACCGGTTACTGCCAACGAACGGTTTCACCTAGAAGACCAAAATTTGGCGAGCCAAGTGGGATTGGTGTACTGATCATTACCTGAAAGTTACATCAAGATTGGGTGAAAAAGTGTGTGCTGAGATTTCAGGCAACTCGTAGTTTTTTGGAAGCTTGGCAGGCCCTTTCCATGAAAGTGATTCTCCCCAGTCTCTGCTTAGGGCTACATCAACAGCAAACAAACCATAGAGATAGAACTTGAAACTGCTTTATGGTGTCAAGTTTCAAAGAGCTAGCACAAACCGTGTTTGATTATGTGTTCCAAATACATGTATCCCTATAGGAGAAAACAGAGTGAAACCTCAAAATGAAACCGGTTACTGCCAACGAAAGGTTTCACCTAGAAGAACGAAATTTGACGAGCCAAGTGGGATTGGTGTACTGATCATTACCTGAAAGTTTCATCAAGATTAGGTGAAAAAGTGTGTGCTGAGATTTCAGGCAACTCGTAGTTTTTTGGAAGCTTGGCAGGCAATTTCCATGAAAGTGATTCTCGCCAGTCTCTGCTTAGGGCTACATCAACAGCAAACAAACCATAGAGATAGAACTTGAAACTGCTTTATGGTGTCAAGTTTTAAAGAGCTAGCACAAACCGTGTTTGATTTAGAGTTTCAAATACATGTATCCCTCTAGCAGAAAACAGACTGAAACCTGAAAATGAAACCGGTTACTGCCAACGAACGGTTTCACCTAGAAGAACGAAATTTGGCGAGCCAAGTGGGATTGGTGTACTGATCATTACCTGAAAGTTTCATCAAGATTGGGTGAAAAAGTGTGTGCTGAGATTTCAGGCAACTCGTAGTTTTTTGGAAGCTTGGCAGGCCCTTTCCATGAAAGTGATTCTCGCCAGTCTCTGCTTAGGGCTACATCAAGAGCAAACAAACCATAGAGATAGAACTTGAAACTGCTTTATGGTGTCAAGTTTCAAAGAGCTAGCACAAACCTTGTTTGATTTAGAGTTCCAAATACATGTATCCCTATAGGAGAAAACAGAGTGAAACCTCAAAATGAAACCGGTTACTGCCAACGAAGGGTTTCACCTAGAAGAACGAAATTTGGCGAGCCAAGTGGGATTGGTGTACTGATCATTACCTGAAAGTTTCATCAAGGTTGGGTGAAAAAGTGTGTGCTGAGATTTCAGGCAACTCGTAGTTTTTGGAAGCCTTGGCAGGCCCTTTCCATGAAAGTGATTCTCGCCAGTCTCTGCTTAGGTCTACATCAACAGCAAACAAACCATAGAGATAGAACTTGAAACTGCTTTATGGTGTCAAGTTTCAAAGAGCTAGCACAAACCGTGTTTGATTTAGAGTTCCAAATACATGTATCCCTATAGGAGAAAACAGAGTGAAACCTCAAAATGAAACCGGTTACTGCCAACGAATGGTTTCACCTAGAAGAACGAAATTTGGCGAGCCAAGTGGGATTGTTGTTACTGATCATTACGTGAACGTTTCATCAAGATTGGGTGAAAAAGTGTGTGCTGAGATTTCAGGCAACTCGTAGTTTTTTGGAAGCTTGGCAGGCCTTCCCATGAAAGTGATTCTCGTCAGTCTCTGCTTACGGCTACATCAACAGCAAACAAGCCATAGAGATAGAACTTGAAACTGCTTTATGGTGTCAAGTTTCAAAGAGCTAGCACAAACCGTGTTTGATTTAGAGTTCCAAATACATGTATCCCTATAGGAGAAAACAGAGTGAAACCTCAAAATGAAACCGGTTACTGCCAACGAACGGTTTCACCTAGAAGAACGAAATTTGGCGAGCCAAGTGGGATTGGTGTACTGATCATTACCTGAAAGTTTCATCAAGATTGGGTGAAAAAGTGTGTGCTGAGATTTCAGGCAACTCGTAGTTTTTTGAAGCTTGGCAGGCCCTTTCCATGAAAGTGATTCTCGCCAGTCTCTGCTTAGGGCTACATCAACAGCAAACAAACCATAGAGATAGAACATGAAACTTCTTTATTGTGTCAAGTTTCAAAGAGCTAGCACAAACCTTGTTTGATTTAGAGTTCCAAATACATGTATCCCTATAGGAGAAAACAGAGTGAAACCTCAAAATGAAACCGGTTACTGCCAATGAACGGTTTAACGTAGAAGAACGAAATTTGGCGAGCCAAGTGGGATTGGTGTACTGATCATTACCTGAAAGTTTCATCAAGATTGGGTGAAAAAGTGTGTGCTGAGATTTCAGGCAACTCGTAGTTTTTTGGAAGCTTGGGAGGCCCTTTCCATGAAAGTGATTCTCGCCAGTCTCGGATTAGGGCTACATCAACAGCAAACAAACCATAGAGATAGAACTTGAAACTGCTTTATGGTGTCAAGTTTCAAAGAGCTAGCACAAACCGTGTTTGATTTAGAGTTCCAAATACATGTATCCCTATAGGAGAAAACAGAGTGAAACCTCAAAATGAACCGGATACTGCCAACGAACGGTTTCACCTAGAAGAACGAAATTTGGCGAGCCAAGTGGGATTGGTGTACTTATCATTACCTGAAAGTTTCATCAAGATTGGGTGAAA
This sequence comes from Ictidomys tridecemlineatus, assembly GCF_052094955.1. Taxonomy (NCBI): domain Eukaryota; kingdom Metazoa; phylum Chordata; class Mammalia; order Rodentia; family Sciuridae; genus Ictidomys; species Ictidomys tridecemlineatus. Next base: position 9,153 of record NW_027525790.1, read on the forward strand.
AAGTGTGTGCTGAGATTTCAGGGAACTCGTAGTTTTTTGGAAGCTTGGCAGGCCCTTTCCATGAAAGTGATTCTCGCCAGTCTCTGCTTAGGGCTACATCAACAGCAAACAAACCATAGAGATAGAACTTGAAACTGCTTTATTGTGTCAAGTTTCAAAGAGCTAGCACAAACCGTGTTTGATTTAGAGTTCCAAATACATGTATCCCTATAGGAGAAAACAGAGTGAAACCTCAAAATGAAACCGGTTACTGCCAACGAACGGTTTCACCTAGAAGAACGAAATTTGGCGAGCCAAGTGGGATTGGTGTACTGATCATTACCTGAAAGTTTCATCAAGATTGGGTGAAAAAGTGTGTGCTGAGATTTCAGGCAACTCGTAGTTTTTTGGAAGCTTGGCAGGCCCTTTCCATGAAAGTGATCCTCGCCAGTCTCTGCTTAGGGCTACATCAACAGCAAACAAACCATAGAGATAGAACTTGAAACTGCTTTATGGTGTCAAGTTTCAAAGAGCTAGCACAAACCGTGTTTGATTTAGAGTTCCAAATACATGTATCCCTAAAGGAGAAAACAGAGTGAAACCTCAAAATGAAACCGGTTACTGCCAACCGAACGGTTTCACCTAGAAGAACGAAATTTGGCGAGCCAAGTGGATTGGTGTACTGATCATTACCTGAAAGTTTCATCAAGATTGGGTGAAAAAGTGTGTGCTGAGATTTCAGGCAACTCGTAGTTTTTTGGAAGCTTGGCAGGCCCTTTCCATGAAAGTGATTCTCGCCAGTCTCTGCTTATGGCTACATCAACAGCAAACAAACCATAGAGATAGAACTTGAAACTGCTTTATGGTGTCAAGTTTCAAAGAGCTAGCACAAACCGTGTTTGATTTAGAGTTCCAAATACATGTATCCCTATAGGAGAAAACAGAGTGAAACCTCAAAATGAAACCGGTTACTGCCAACGAACGGTTTCACCTAGAAGAACGAAATTTGGCGAGCCAAGTGGGATTGGCGTACTGATCATTACCTGAAAGTTTCATCAAGATTGGGTGAAAAAGTGTGTGCTGAGATTTCAGGAAACTCGTAGTTTTTTGGAAGCTTGGCAGGCCCTTTCCATGAAAGTGATTCTCGCCAGTCTCTGCTTAGGGCTACATCAACAGCAAACAAACCATAGAGATAGAACTTGAAACTGCTTTATGGTGTCAAGTTTCAAAGAGCTAGCACAAACCGTGTTTGATTTAGAGTTCCAAATACATGTATCCCTATAGGAGAAAACAGAGTGAAACCTAAAAATGAAACCGGTTACTGCCAACGAACGGTTTCACCTAGAAGAACGAAATTTGGCGAGCCAAGTGGGATTGGTGTACTGATCATTTCCTGAAAGTTTCATCAAGATTGGGTGAAAAAAGTGTGTGCTGAGATTTCAGGCAACTCGTAGTTTTTTGGAAGCTTGGCAGGCCCTTTCCATGAAAGTGATCCTCGCCAGTCTCTGCTTAGGGCTACATCAACAGCAAACAAACCATAGAGATAGAACTTGAAACTGCTTTATGGTGTCAAGTTTCAAAGAGCTAGCACAAACCGTGTTTGATTTAGAGTTCCAAATACATGTATCCCTAAAGGAGAAAACAGAGTGAAACCTCAAAATGAAACGGTTACTGCCAACGAACGGTTTCACCTAGAAGAACGAAATTTGGCGAGCCAAGTGGGATTGGTGTACTGATCATTACCTGAAAGTTTCATCAAGATTGGGTGAAAAAGTGTGTGCTGAGATTTCAGGCAACTCGTAGTTTTTTGGAAGCTTGGCAGGCCCTTTCCATGAAAGTGATTCTCGCCAGTCTCTGCTTAGGGCTACATCAACAGCAAACAAAGCATAGAGATAGAACTTGAAACTGCTTTATGGTGTCAAGTTTCAAAGAGCTAGCACAAACCGTGTTTGATTTAGAGTTCCAAATACATGTATCCCTATAGGAGAAAACAGAGTGAAACCTCAAAATGAAACCGGTTACTGCCAACGAACGGTTTCACCTAGAAGAACGAAATTTGGCGAGCCAAGTGGGATTGGCGTACTGATCATTACCTGAAAGTTTCATCAAGATTGGGTGAAAAAGTGTGTGCTGAGATTTCAGGAAACTCGTAGTTTTTTGGAAGCTTGGCAGGCCCTTTCCATGAAAGTGATTCTCGCCAGTCTCTGCTTAGGGCTACATCAACAGCAAACAAACCATAGAGATAGAACTTGAAACTGCTTTATGGTGTCAAGTTTCAAAGAGCTAGCACAAACCGTGTTTGATTTAGAGTTCCAAATACATGTATCCCTATAGGAGAAAACAGAGTGAAACCTCAAAATGAAACCGGTTACTGCCAACGAACGGTTTCACCTAGAAGACCAAAATTTGGCGAGCCAAGTGGGATTGGTGTACTGATCATTACCTGAAAGTTACATCAAGATTGGGTGAAAAAGTGTGTGCTGAGATTTCAGGCAACTCGTAGTTTTTTGGAAGCTTGGCAGGCCCTTTCCATGAAAGTGATTCTCGCCAGTCTCTGCTTAGGGCTACATCAACAGCAAACAAACCATAGAGATAGAACTTGAAACTGCTTTATGGTGTCAAGTTTCAAAGAGCTAGCACAAACCGTGTTTGATTATGTGTTCCAAATACATGTATCCCTATAGGAGAAAACAGAGTGAAACCTCAAAATGAAACCGGTTACTGCCAACGAAAGGTTTCACCTAGAAGAACGAAATTTGACGAGCCAAGTGGGATTGGTGTACTGATCATTACCTGAAAGTTTCATCAAGATAGGGTGAAAAAGTGTGTGCTGAGATTTCAGGCAACTCGTAGTTTTTTGGAAGCTTGGCAGGCCCTTTCCATGAAAGTGATTCTCGCCAGTCTCTGCTTAGGGCTACATCAACAGCAAACAAACCATAGAGATAGAACTTGAAACTGCTTTATGGTGTCAAGTTTTAAAGAGCTAGCACAAACCGTGTTTGATTTAGAGTTTCAAATACATGTATCCCTCTAGCAGAAAACAGACTGAAACCTGAAAATGAAACCGGTTACTGCCAACGATCGGTTTCACCTAGAAGAACGAAATTTGGCGAGCCAAGTGGGATTGGTGTACTGATCATTACCTGAAAGTTTCATCAAGATTGGGTGAAAAAGTGTGTGCTGAGATTTCAGGCAACTCGTAGTTTTTTGGAAGCTTGGCAGGCCCTTTCCATGAAAGTGATTCTCGCCAGTCTCTGCTTAGGGCTACATCAACAGCAAACAAACCATAGAGATAGAACTTGAAACTGCTTTATGGTGTCAAGTTTCAAAGAGCTAGCACAAACCGTGTTTGATTTAGAGTTCCAAATACATGTATCCCTATAGGAGAAAACAGAGTGAAACCTCAAAATGAAACCGGTTACTGCCAACGAATGGTTTCACCTAGAAGAACGAAATTTGGCGAGCCAAGTGGGATTGTTGTACTGATCATTACGTGAACGTTTCATCAAGATTGGGTGAAAAAGTGTGTGCTGAGATTTCAGGCAACTCGTAGTTTTTTGGAAGCTTGGCAGGCCCTTTCCATGAAAGTGATTCTCGTCAGTCTCTGCTTAGGGCTACATCAACAGCAAACAAACCATAGAGATAGAACTTGAAACTGCTTTATGGTGTCAAGTTTCAAAGAGCTAGCACAAACTGTGTTTGATTTAGAGTTCCAAATACATGTATCCCTATAGGAGAAAACAGAGTGAAACCTCAAAATGAAACCGGTTACTGCCAACGAACGGTTTCACCTAGAAGAACGAAATTTGGCGAGCCAAGTGGGATTGGTGTACTGATCATTACCTGAAAGTTTCATCAAGATTGGGTGAAAAAGTGTGTGCTGAGATTTCAGGCAACTCGTAGTTTTTTGGAAGCTTGACAGGCCCTTTCCATGAAAGTGATTCTCGCCAGTCTCTGGTTAGGGCTACATCAACAGCAAACAAACCATAGAGATAGAACATGAAACTTCTTTATTGTGTCAAGTTTCAAAGAGCTAGCACAAACCTTGTTTGATTTAGAGTTCCAAATACATGTATCCCTATAGGAGAAAACAGAGTGAAACCTCAAAATGAAACCGGTTACTGCCAATGAACGGTTTAACCTAGAAGAACGAAATTTGGCGAGCCAAGTGGGATTGGTGTACTGATCATAACTTGAGAGTTTCATCAAGATTGGGTGAAAAAGTGTGTGCTGAGATTTCAGGCAACTTGTAGTTTTTTGGAAGCTTGGCAGGCCCTTTCCATGAAAGTGATTCTCGCCAGTCTCTGCTTAGGGCTACATCAACAGCAAACAAACCATAGAGAGAGAACTTGAAACTGCTTTATTGTGTCAAGTTGCAAAGAGCTAGCAAAAACCTTGTTTGATTTAGAGTTCCAAATACATGTATCCCTATAGGAGAAAACAGAGTGAAACCTCAAAATGAAACCGGTTACTGCCAACGAACGGTTTCACCTAGAAGAACGAAATTTGGCGAGCCAAGTGGGATTGGTGTACTGATCATTACCTGAAAGTTTCATCAAGATTGGGTGAAAAAGTGTGTGCTGAGATTTCAGGAAACTCGTAGTTTTTTGGAAGCTTGGCAGGGCCCTTTCCATGAAAGTGATTCTCGCCAGTCTCTGCTTAGGGCTACATCAACAGCAAACAAACCATAGAGATAGAACTTGAAACTGCTTTATGGTGACAAGTTTCAAAGAGCTAGCACAAACCGTGTTTGATTTAGAGTTCCAAATACATGTAACCCTATAGGAGAAAACAGAGTGAAACCTCAAAATGAAACCGGTTACTGCCAACAAACGGTTTCACCTAGAAGAACAAAATTTGGCAAGCCAAGTGGGATTGGTGTACTGATCATTACCTGAAAGTTTCATCAAGATTGGGTGAAAAAGTGTGTGCTGAGATTTCAGGCAACTCGTAGTTTTTTGGAAGCTTGGCAGGCCCTTTCCATGAATCTGATTCTCGCCAGTCTCTGCTTAGGGCTACATCAACAGCAAACAAACCATAGAGATAGAACTTGAAACTGCTTTATTGTGTCAAGTTTCAAAGAGCTAGCACAAACCTTGTTTGATTTAGAGTTCCAAATACATGTATCCCTATAGGAGAAAACAGAGTGAAACCTCAAAATTAAACCGGTTACTGCCAATGAACGGTTTCACCTAGAAGAATGAAATTTGGCGAGCCAAGTGGGATTGGTGTACTGATCATTACCTGAAAGTTTCATCAAGATTTGGTGAAAAAGTGTGTGCTGAGATTTCAGGCAACTCGTAGTTTTTTGGAAGCTTGGCAGGCCCTTTCCATGAAAGTGATTCTCGCCAGTCTCTGCTTAGGGCTACATCAACAGCAAACAAACCATAGAGACAGAACTTGAAACTGCTTTATTGTGTCAAGTTTCAAAGAGCTAGCACAAACCGTGTTTGATTTAGAGTTCCAAATACATGTATCCCTATAGGAGAAAACATTGTGAAACCTCAAAATGAAACCGGTTACTGCCAATGAACAGTTCACCTAGAAGAACGAAATTTGGCGAGCCAAGTTGGATTGATGTACTGATCATTACCTGAAAGTTTCATCAAGATTGGGTGAAAAAGTGTGTGCTGAGATTTCAGGCAACTCGTAGTTTTTTGGAAGCTTGGCAGGCCCTTTCCATGAAAGTGATTCTCGCCAGTCTCTGCTTAGGGCTACATCAACAGAAAACAAACCATAGAGATAGAACTTGAAACTGCTTTATTGTGTCAAATATCAAAGAGCTAGCACAAACCGTGTTTGATTTAGAGTTCCAAATACATGTATCCCTATAGGAGAAAACATTGTGAAACCTCAAAATGAAACCGGTTACTGCCAACGAACGGTTTCACCTAGAAGAACGAAATTTGGCGAGCCAAGTGGGATTGGTGTACTGATCATTACCTGAAAGTTTCATCAAGGTTGGGTGAAAAAGTGTGTGCTGAGATTTCAGGCAACTCGTAGTTTTTTGGAAGCTTGGCAGGCCCTTTCCATGAAAGTGATTCTCGCCAGTCTCTGCTTAGGGCTACATCAACAGCAAACAAAGCATAGAGATAGAACTTGAAACTGCTTTATGGTGTCAAGTTTCAAAGAGCTAGCACAAACCGTGTTTGATTTAGAGTTCCAAATACATGTATCCCTATAGGAGAAAACAGAGTGAAACCTGAAAATGAAACCTGTTACTGCCAACCAACGGTTTCACCTAGAAGAACGAAATTTGGCGAGCCAAGTGGGATTGGTGTACTGATCATTACCTGAAAGTTTCATCGAGATTGGGTGAAAAAGTGTG
>NW_027525791.1:0-15435 GCF_052094955.1 Ictidomys tridecemlineatus
CAAACATTTTTTCACCCAATCTTGATGATTCTTTCAGGTAATGATCAGTACACCAAAACCACTTGGCTCAAAAAATTTCGTTCTTCAAGGTTAAACTGTTCGTTTGCAGTAACCGTTTTCATTTTTAGGTTTCACTCTGTTTTCTCCTATATGGATACATGTATTTGGAACTCTAAATGAAAGACGGTTTGTGCTAGCTCTTTGAAACTTGACACAATAGAGCAGTTTCAAGTTCTATCTCTATGGTTTCTTTGCTGTTGATGTAGTCCTAAGCAGAGACTGGCGAAAATCACTTTGATGAAAAGGGGTTGCCAAGCTTCCAAAAACTACGAGTTGCCTGAAATCTCAGCAAACATTTTTTCACCCAATCTTAATGATTCTTTCAGGGAATGATCAGTACACCAAAACCACTTGGCTCACCAAATTTCGTTCTTCTCCGTTAAACCGTTCGTTTGCAGTAACCGTTTTCATTTTTAGGTTTTAGTCTGTTTTCTCCTATAGGGATACATGTATTTGAAACTCTAAATCAAAGACGGTTTGTGCTAGCTCTTTGAAACTTGACACAATAAAGCAGTTTCAAGTTCTATCTCTATGGTTTGTTTGCTGTTGATGTAGCCCTAAGCAGAGACTGGCGAAAATCACTTTGATAGAGAGGGGTTGTCAAGCTTCCAAAAACTACGAGTTGCCTGAAATCTCAGCAAACATTTTTTCACCCAATCTTGATGATTCTTTCAGGTAATGATCAGTACACCAAAACCACTTGGCTCACCAAATTTCGTTCATCTAGGTTAAACCGTTCGTTTGCAGTAACCGTTTTCATTTTTAGGTTTCACTCTGTTTTCTCCTATACGGATACATGTATTTGGAACTCTAAATCAAAGACGGTTTGTGCTAGCTCTTGGAAACTTGACACAATAGAGCAGTTTCAAATTCTATCTCTATGGTTTGTTTGCTGTTGATGTAGCCCTATGCAGAGACTGGCGAAAATCACTTTGATGGAAAGGGGTTGCCAAGCTTCCAAAAACTACGAGTTGCCTGAAATCTCAGCAAACATTTTTTCACCCAATCTTGATGATTCTTTCAGGTAATGATCAGTACACCAAAACCACTTGGCTCACCAAATTTCGTTCTTCAAGGTTAAACCGTTCGTTTGCAGTAACCGTTTTCATTTTTAGGTTTCACTCTGTTTTCTCCTATATGGATACATGTATTTGGAACTCTAAATCAAAGACGGTTTGTGCTAGCTCTTTGAAACTTGACACAATAGAGCAGTTTCAAGTTCTATCTCTATGGTTTGTTTGCTGTTGATGTAGCCCTAAGCAGAGACTGGCGAAAATCACTTTGATGGAAAGGGGTTGCCAAGCTTCCAAAAACTACGAGTTGCCTGAAATCTCAGCAAACATTTTTTCACCCAATCTGGATGATTCTTTCAGGTAATGATCAGTACACCAAAACCACTTGGCTCACCAAATTTCGTTCTTCTAGGTTAAACCGTTCGGTTGCAGTAACCATTTTCATTTTTAGGTTTCACTCTGTTTTCTCCTCTACGGATACATGTATTTGGAACTCTAAATCAAAGACGGTTTGTGCTAGCTCTTTGAAACTTGACACAATAGAGCAGTTTCAAGTTCTATCTCTATGGTTTGTTTGCTGTTGATGTAGTCCTAAGCAGAGACTGGCGAAAATCACTTTGATGAAAAGGGGTTGCCAAGCTTCCAAAAACTACGAGTTGCCTGAAATCTCAGCAAACATTTTTTCAACCAATCTTAATGATTCTTTCAGGTAATGATCAGTACACCAAAATCACTTGGCTCACCAAATTTCGTTCTTCTAGGTTAAACCGTTCGTTTGCAGTAACCGTTTTTATTTTTAGGTTTTACTCTGTTTTCTCCTATAGGGATACATGTATTTGAAACTCTAAATCAAAGACGGTTTGTGCTAGCTCTTTGAAACTTGACACAATAAAGCAGTTTCAAGTTCTATCTCTATGGTTTGTTTGCTGTTGATGTAGCCCTAAGCAGAGACTGGCGAAAATCACTTTGATGGAAAGGGGTTGCCAAGCTTCCAAAAACTACGAGTTGCCTGAAATTTCAGCAAACATTTTTTCACCCAATCTTGATGATTCTTTCAGGTAATGATCAGTACACCAAAACCACTTGGCTCACCAAATTTCGTTCTTCTAGGTTAAACCGTTCGTTTGCAGTAACCGTTTTCATTTTTAGGTTTCACTCTGTTTTCTCCTCTACGGATACATGTATTTGGAACTCTAAATCAAAGACGGTTTGTGCTAGCTCTTTGAAACTTGACACAATAGAGCAGTTTCAAATTCTATCTCTATGGTTTGTTTGCTGTTGATGTAGCCCTAAGCAGAGACTGGCGAAAATCACTTTGATGGAAAGGGGTTGCCAAGCTTCCAAAAACTACGAGTTGCCTGAAATCTCAGCAAACATTTTCTCACCCAATCTTGATGATTCTTTCAGGTAATGATCAGTACACCAAAACCACTTGGCTCACCAAATTTCGTTCTTCAAGGTTAAACCGTTCGTTTGCAGTAACCGTTTTCATTTTTAGGTTTCACTCTTTTTTCTCCTATATGGATACATGTATTTGGAACTCTAAATCAAAGACGGTTTGTGCTAGCTCTTTGAAACTTGACACAATAGAGCAGTTTCAAGTTCTATCTCTATGGTTTGTTTGCTGTTGATGTAGCCCTAAGCAGAGACTGGCGAAAATCACTTTGATGGAAAGGGGTTGCCAAGCTTCCAAAAACTATGAGTTGCCTGAAATCTCAGCAAACATTTTTTCACCCAATCTTGATGATTCTTTCAGGTAATGATCAGTACACCAAAACCACTTGGCTCACCAAATTTCGTTCTTCTAGGTTAAACCGTTCGTTTGCAGTAACCGTTTTCATTTTTAGGTTTCACTCTGTTTTCTCCTATACGGATACATGTATTTGGAACTCTAAATCAAAGACGGTTTGTGCTAGCTCTTTGAAACTTGACACAATAGAGCAGTTTCAAGTTCTATCTCTATGGTTTGTTTGCTGTTGATGTAGCCCTAAGCAGAGACTGGCGAAAATCACTTTGATGGAAAGGGGTTGCCAAGCTTCCAAAAACTACGAGTTGCCTGAAATCTCAGCAAACATTTTTTCACCCAATCTTGATGATTCTTTCAGGTAATGATCAGTACACCAAAACCACTTGGCTCACCAAATTTCGTTCTTCTAGGTTAAACCGTTCGTTTGCAGTAACCGTTTTCATTTTTAGGTTTCACTCTGTTTTCTCCTATACGGATACATGTATTTGGAACTCTAAATCAAAGACGGTTTGTGCTAGCTCTTTGAAACTTGACACAATAGAGCAGTTTCAAGTTCTATCTCTATGGTTTGTTTGCTGTTGATGTAGCCCTAAGCAGAGACTGGCGAAAATCACTTTGATGGAAAGGGGTTGCCTGGCTTTCAAAAACTACGAGTTGCCTGAAATCTCAGCAAACATTTTTTCACCCAATCTTCATGATTCTTTCAGGTAATGATCAGTACACCAAAACCACTTGACTCACCAAATTTCGTTCTTCTAGGTTAAACCGTTCGTTTGCAGTAACCGTTTTCATTTTTAGGTTTCACTCTGTTTTCTCCAATAGGGATACATGTATTTGGAACTCTAAATCAAAGACGGTTTGTGCTAGCTCTTTGAACCTTGACACAATACAGCCGTTTTAAGTTCTATCTCTATGGTTTGTTTGCTGTTGATGTAGCCCTAAGCAGAGACTGGCAAAAATCACTTTGATGGAAAGGGGTTGCCAAGCTTCCAAAAACTACAGTTGCCTGAAATCTCAGCAAACATTTTTTCACCCAATCTTGATGATTCTTTCAGGTAATGATCAGTACACCAAAACCACTTGGCTCACCAAATTTCGTTCTTCTAGGTTAAACCGTTCGTTTGCAGTAACCGTTTTCATTTTTAGGTTTCACTCTTTTTTCTCCAAAAGGCATACATGTATTTGGAACTCTAAATCAAAGACGGTTTGTGCTAGCTCTTTGAAACTTGACACAATAGAGCCGTTTTAAGTTCTATCTCTATGGTTTGTTTCCTGTTGATGTAGCTCTAAGCAGAGACTGGCGAAAATCTCTTTGATGGAAAGGGGTTGCCAAGCTTCCAAAAACTACGAGTTGCCTGAAATCTCAGCAAACATTTTTTCAACCAATCTTGATGATTCTTTCAGGTAATAATCAGTACACCAAAACCATTTGGCTCACCAAATTTCGTTCTTCTAGGTTAAACCGTTCGTTTGCAGTAACCGTTTTCATTTTTAGGTTTCACTCTGTTTTCTCCTATACGGATACATGTATTTGGAAGTCTAAATCAAAGACGGTTTGTGCTAGCTCTTTGAAACTTGACACAATAGAGCAGTTTCAAGTTCTATCTCTATGGTTTTTTTGCTGTTGATGTAGCCCTAAGCAGAGACTGGCGAAAATCACTTTGATGTAAAGGGGTTGCCAAGCTTCCAAAAACTACGAGTTTCCTGAAATCTCAGCAAACATTCTTTCACCCAATCTTAATGATTCTTTCAGGGAATGATCAGTACACCAAAACCACTTGGCTCACCAAATTTCGTTTTTCTAGGTTGAACCATTCATTTGCAGTAACCGTTTTCATTTTTAGGTTTCACTCTGTTTTCTCCTATACGGATACATGTATTTGGAACTCTAAATCAAAGAAGGTTTGTGCTAGCTCTTTGAAACTTGACACAATAGAGCATTTTCAAGTTCTATCTCTATGGTTTGTTTGGTGTTGATGTAGCCCTAAGCAGAGACTGGCGAAAATTTCTTTGATGGAAAGGGGTTGCCAAGCTTCCAAAAACTACGAGTTGCCTGAATTCACAGCAAACATTTTTTCACCCAATCTTGATGATTCTTTCAGGTAATGATCAATACACAAAAACCACTTGGCTCACCAAATTTCGTTCTTCTAGGTTAAACCGTTCGTTTGCAGTAACCGTTTTCATTTTTAGGTTTCACTCTGTTGCTCCAATAGGGATACATGTATTTGGAACTCTAAATCAAAGACGGTTTGTGCTAGCTCTTTGAAACTTGACACAATAGAGCAGTTTCAAGTTCTATCTCTATGGTTTGTTTGCTGTTGATGTAGCCCTAAGCAGAGACTGGCGAAAATCACTTTGATTGAAAGGGGTTGCCAAGCTTCCAATAACTACGAGTTGCCTGAAAACTCAGCAAACATTTTTTCACCCAATCTTGATGATTCTTTCAGGTAATGATCAGTACTCCAAATCCACTTGGCTCACCAAATTTCGTTCTTCTAGGTTAAACCGTTCGTTTGCAGTAACCGTTTTCATTTTTAGGTTTCACTCTGTTTTCTCCTATAAGGATACATGTATTTGGAACTCTAAATCAAAGACGGTTTGTGCTAGCTCTTTGAAACTTGACACAATAGAGCAGTTTCAAGTTCTATCTCTATGGTTTGTTTGCTGTTGATGTAGCCCTAAGCAGAGACTGGCGAAAATCACTTTGATGGAAAGGGGTTGCCAAGCTTCCAAAAACTACGAGTTGCCTGAAATCACAGCAAACATTTTTTCACCCAATCTTGATGATTCTTTCAGGTAATGATCAGTACACCAAAACAACTTGGCTCACCAAATTTCGTTCTTCTAGGTTAAACCGTTCGTTTGCAGTAACAGTTTTCATTTTTAGGTTTCACTCTGTTTTCTCCTATACGGATACATGTATTTGGAACTCTAAATCAAAGACGGTTTGTGCTAGCTTTTTGAAACTTGACACAATAGAGCAGTTTCAAGTTCTATCTCTATGGTTTGTTTGCTGTTGATGTAGCCCTAAGCAGAGAGTGTCGAAAATCACTTTGATGGAAAGGGGTTGCCAAGCTTCCAAAAACTACGAGTTGCCTGAAATCTCAGCAAACATTTTTTCAGCCAATCTTAATGATTCTTTCAGGGAATGATCAGTACACCAAAACCACTTGGCTCACCAAATTTCGTTCTTCTAGGTTAAACCGTTCGTTTGCAGTAACCGTTTTCATTTTTAGGTTTTACTCTGTTTTCTCCTATAGGGATACATGTATTTGAAACTCTAAATCAAAGACGGTTTGTACTAGCTCTTTGAAACTTGACACAATAAAGCAGTTTCAAGTTCTATTTCTATGGTTTGTTTGCTGTTGATGTAGACCTAAGCAGAGAGTGTCGAAAATCACTTTGATGGAAAGGGGTTGCCAAGCTTCCAAAAACTACGAGTTGCCTGAAATCTCAGCAAATATTTTTTCACCCAATCTTGATGATTCTTTCAGGTAATGATCAGTACACCAAAACCACTTGGCTCACCAAATTTCGTTCTTCTAGGTTAAACCGTTCATTTGCAGTAACCGTTTTCATTTTTAGGTTTCACTCTGTTTTCTCCTATACGGATACATGTATTTGGACCTCTAAATCAAAGACGGTTTGTGCTAGCTCTTTGAAACTTGACACAATAGAGCAGTTTCAAGTTCTATCTCTATGGTTTGTTTGCTGTTGATGTAGCCCTAAGCAGAGACTGGCGAAAATCTTTTTGATGGAAAGGGGTTGCGAAGCTTCCAAAAACTACGAGTTGCCTGAATTCACAGCAAACATTTTTTCACCCGATCTTGATGATTCTTTCAGGTAATGATCAGTACACTAAAACCACTTGGCTCACCAAATTTCGTTCATCTAGGTTAAACCGTTCGTTTGCAGTAACCGTTTTCATTTTTAGGTTTCACTCTGTTTTCTCCTATACGGATACATGTATTTGGAACTCTAAATCAAAGACGGTTTGTGCTAGCTCTTGGAAACTTGACACAATAGAGCAGTTTCAAATTCTATCTCTATGGTTTGTTTGCTGTTGATGTAGCCCTATGCAGAGACTGGCGAAAATCTCTTTGATGGAAAGGGGTTGCCAAGCTTCCAAAAACTACGAGTTGCCTGAAATCTCAGCAAACATTTTTTCACCCAATCTTGATGATTCTTTCAGGTAATGATCAGTACACCAAAACCACTTGGCTCACCAAATTTCGTTCTTCAAGGTTAAACCGTTCGTTTGCAGTAACCGTTTTCATTTTTAGGTTTCACTCTGTTTTCTCCTATATGGATACATGTATTTGGAACTCTAAATCAAAGACGGTTTGTGCTAGCTCTTTGAAACTTGACACAATAGAGCAGTTTCAAGTTCTATCTCTATGGTTTGTTTGCTGTTGATGTAGTCCTAAGCAGAGACTGGCGAAAATCACTTTGATGAAAAGGGGTTGCCAAGCTTCCAAAAACTACGAGTTGCCTGAAATCTCAGCAAACATTTTTTCACCCAATCTTAATGATTCTTTCAGGGAATGATCAGTACACCAAAACCACTTGGCTCACCAAATTTCGTTCTTCTAGGTTAAACCGTTCGTTTGCAGTAACCGTTTTCATTTTTAGGTTTTAGTCTGTTTTCTCCTATAGGGATACATGTATTTGAAACTCTAAATCAAAGACGGTTTGTGCTAGCTCTTTGAAACTTGACACAATAAAGCAGTTTCAAGTTCTATCTCTATGGTTTGTTTGCTGTTGATGTAGCCCTAAGCAGAGACTGGCGAAAATCACTTTGATAGAGAGGGGTTGTCAAGCTTCCAAAAACTACGAGTTGCCTGAAATCTCAGCAAACATTTTTTCACCCAATCTTGATGATTCTTTCAGGTAATGATCAGTACACCAAAACCACTTGGCTCACCAAATTTCGTTCATCTAGGTTAAACCGTTCGTTTGCAGTAACCGTTTTCATTTTTAGGTTTCACTCTGTTTTCTCCTATACGGATACATGTATTTGGAACTCTAAATCAAAGACGGTTTGTGCTAGCTCTTGGAAACTTGACACAATAGAGCAGTTTCAAATTCTATCTCTATGGTTTGTTTGCTGTTGATGTAGCCCTATGCAGAGACTGGCGAAAATCACTTTGATGGAAAGGGGTTGCCAAGCTTCCAAAAACTACGAGTTGCCTGAAATCTCAGCAAACATTTTTTCACCCAATCTTGATGATTCTTTCAGGTAATGATCAGTACACCAAAACCACTTGGCTCACCAAATTTCGTTCTTCAAGGTTAAACCGTTCGTTTGCAGTAACCGTTTTCATTTTTAGGTTTCACTCTGTTTTCTCCTATATGGATACATGTATTTGGAACTCTAAATCAAAGACGGTTTGTGCTAGCTCTTTGAAACTTGACACAATAGAGCAGTGTCAAGTTCTATCTCTATGGTTTGTTTGCTGTTGATGTAGCCCGAAGCAGAGACTGGCGAAAATCACTTTGATGGAAAGGGGTTGCCAAGCTTCCAAAAACTACGAGTTGCCTGAAATCTCAGCAAACATTTTTTCACCCAATCTGGATGATTCTTTCAGGTAATGATCAGTACACGAAAACCACTTGGCTCACCAAATTTCGTTCTTCTAGGTTAAACCGTTCGGTTGCAGTAACCATTTTCATTTTTAGGTTTCACTCTGTTTTCTCCTCTACGGATACATGTATTTGGAACTCTAAATCAAAGACGGTTTGTGCTAGCTCTTTGAAACTTGACACAATAGAGCAGTTTCAAGTTCTATCTCTATGGTTTGTTTGCTGTTGATGTAGTCCTAAGCAGAGACTGGCGAAAATCACTTTGATGAAAAGGGGTTGCCAAGCTTCCAAAAACTACGAGTTGCCTGAAATCTCAGCAAACATTTTTTCAACCAATCTTAATGATTCTTTCAGGTAATGATCAGTACACCAAAATCACTTGGCTCACCAAATTTCGTTCTTCTAGGTTAAACCGTTCGTTTGCAGTAACCGTTTTTATTTTTAGGTTTTACTCTGTTTTCTCCTATAGGGATACATGTATTTGAAACTCTAAATCAAAGACGGTTTGTGCTAGCTCTTTGAAACTTGACACAATAAAGCAGTTTCAAGTTCTATCTCTATGGTTTGTTTGCTGTTGATGTAGCCCTAAGCAGAGACTGGCGAAAATCACTTTGATGGAAAGGGGTTGCCAAGCTTCCAAAAACTACGAGTTGCCTGAAATTTCAGCAAACATTTTTTCACCCAATCTTGATGATTCTTTCAGGTAATGATCAGTACACCAAAACCACTTGGCTCACAAAATTTCGTTCTTCTAGGTTAAACCGTTCGTTTGCAGTAACCGTTTTCATTTTTAGGTTTCACTCTGTTTTCTCCTCTACGGATACATGTATTTGGAACTCTAAATCAAAGATGGTTTGTGCTAGCTCTTTGAAACTTGACACAATAGAGCAGTTTCAAATTCTATCTCTATGGTTTGTTTGCTGTTGATGTAGCCCTAAGCAGAGACTGGCGAAAATCACTTTGATGGAAAGGGGTTGCCAAGCTTCCAAAAACTACGAGTTGCCTGAAATCTCAGCAAACATTTTCTCACCCAATCTTGATGATTCTTTCAGGTAATGATCAGTACACCAAAACCACTTGGCTCACCAAATTTCGTTCTTCAAGGTTAAACCGTTGGTTTGCAGTAACCGTTTTCATTTTTAGGTTTCACGCTTTTTTCTCCTATATGGATACATGTATTTGGAACTCTAAATCAAAGACGGTTTGTGCTAGCTCTTTGAAACTTGACACAATAGAGAAGTTTCAAGTTCTATCTCTATGGTTTGTTTGCTGTTGATGTAGCCCTAACCAGAGACTGGCGAAAATCACTTTGATGGAAAGGGGTTGCCAAGCTTCCAAAAAATACGAGTTGCCTGAAATCTCAGCAAACATTTTTTCACCCAATCTTGATGATTCTTTTAGGTAATGATCAGTACACCAAAACCACTTGGCTCACCAAATTTCGTTCTTCTAGGTTAAACCGTTCGGTTGCAGTAACCATTTTCATTTTTAGGTTTCACTCTGTTTTCTCCTATACGGATACATGTATTTGGAACTCTAAATCAAAGACGGTTTGTGCTAGCTCTTTGAAACTTGACACAATAGAGCAGTTTCAAGTTCTATCTCTATGGTTTGTTTGCTGTTGATGTATCCCTAAGCAGAGACTGGCGAAAATCACTTTGATGGAAAGGGGTTGCCAGGCTTTCAAAAACTACGAGTTGCCTGAAATCTCAGCAAACATTTTTTCACCCAATCTTGATGATTCTTTCAGGTAATGATCAGTACACCAAAACCACTTGGCTCACCAAATTTCGTTCTTCTAGGTTAAACCGTTCGTTTGCAGTAACCGTTTTCATTTTTAGGTTTCACTCTGTTTTCTCCAATAGGGATACATGTATTTGGAACTCTAAATCAAAGACGGTTTGTGCTAGCTCTTTGAACCTTGACACAATACAGCCGTTTTAAGTTCTATCTCTATGGTTTGTTTGCTGTTGATGTAGCCCTAAGCAGAGACTGGCAAAAATCACTTTGATGGAAAGGGGTTGCCAAGCTTCCAAAAACTACAGTTGCCTGAAATCTCAGCAAACATTTTTTCACCCAATCTTGATGATTCTTTCAGGTAATGATCAGTACACCAAAACCACTTGGATCACCAAATTTCGTTCTTCTAGGTTAAACCGTTCGTTTGCAGTAACCGTTTTCATTTTTTGGTTTCACTCTGTTTTCTCCTATACGGATGGATGTATTTGGAACTCTAAATCAAAGACGGTTTGTGCTAGCTCTTTGAAACTTGACACAATAGAGCCGTTTTAAGTTCTATCTCTATGGTTTGTTTCCTGTTGATGTAGCTCTAAGCAGAGACTGGCGAAAATCACTTTGATGGAAAGGGGTTGCCAAGCTTCCAAAAACTACGAGTTGCCTGAAATCTCAGCAAACATTTTTTCACCCAAACTTGATGATTCTTTCAGGTAATGATCAGTACACCAAAACCACTTGGCTCATCAAATTTTCGTTCGTCTAGGTTAAACCGTTCGTTTACAGTAACCGTTTTCATTTTTAGGTTTCACTCTGTTTTCTCCTATACGGATACATGTATTTGGAACTCTAAATCAAAGACGGTTTTTGCTAGCTCTTTGAAACTTGACACAATAGAGCAGTTTCAAGTTCTATCTCTATGGTTTGTTTGCTGTTGATGTAGCCCTAAGCAGAGACTGGCGAAAATCACTTTCATGGAAAGGGGTTGCCAAGCTTCCAAAAACTACGTGTTGCCTGAAATCTCAGCAAACATTTTTTCACCCAATCTTGATGATTCTTTCAGGTAATGATCAGTACACCAAAACCACTTGGATCACCAAATTTCGTTCTTCTAGGTTAAACCGTTCGTTTGCAGTACCCGTTTTCATTTTTAGGTTTCACTCTGTTTTCTCCTATAGGGATAATGTATTTGGAACTCTAAATCAAAGACGGTTTGTGCTCGCTCTTTGAAACTTGACACAATAGAGCAGTTTCAAGTTCTATCTCCATGGTTTGTTTGCTGTTGAAGTAGCCCTAAGCAGAGACTGGCGAAAATCACTTTGATGGAAAGAAGTTGCCAAGCTTCTAAAAACTACGAGTTGCCTGAAATCTCAGCAAATATTTTTTCACCCAATCTTGATGATTCTTTCAGGTAATGATCAGTACACCAAAACCACTTGGCTCAAAAAATTTTGTTCTTCTAGGTTAAACCGTTCGTTTGCAGTAACCGTTTTCATTTTTAGGTTTCACTCTGTTTTCTCCTATACGGATACATGTATTTGGAACTCTAAATCAAAGACGGTTTGTGCTAGCTCTTGGAAACTTGACACAATATAGCAGTTTCAAGTTCTATCTTCATGGTTTCTTTGCTGTTGATGTAGCCCTAAGCAGAGACTGGCGAAAATCACTTTGATGGAAAGGGGTTGCCAAGCTTCCAAAAACTACGAGTTGCCTGAAATCTCAGCAAACATTTTTTCACCCAATCTTGATGATTCTTTCAGGTAATGATCAGTACACCAAAACCACTTGGCTCACCAAATTTCGTTCTTCTAGGTTAAACCGTTCGTTTGCAGTAACCGTTTTCATTTTTAGGTTTCATTCTGTTTTCTGCTATACGGATACATGTATTTGGAACTCTAAATCAAAGACGGTTTGTGCTAGCTCTTTGAAACTTGACACAAAGAGCAGTTTCAAGTTCTATCTCTATGGTTTGTTTGCTGTTGATGTAGCCCTAAGCAGAGACTGGCAAAAATCACTTTGATGGAAAGGGGTTGCCAAGCTTCCAAAAACTACAGTTGCCTGAAATCTCAGCAAACATTTTTTCAACCAATCTTGATGATTCTTTCAAGTAATAATCAGTACACCAAAAACATTTGGCTCACCAAATTTCGTTCTTCTAGGTTAAACCGTTCGTTTGCAGTAACCGTTTTCATTTTTAGGTTTCACTCTGTTTTCTCCTATACGGATACATGTATTTGGAACTCTAAATCAAAGACGGTTTGTGATAGCTCATTGAAACTTGACACAATAGAGCAGTTTCAAGTTGTATCTCTATGGTTTGTTTGCTGTTGATGTAGCCCTAAGCAGAGACTGGCGAAAATCACTTTGATGGAAAGGGGTTGCCAAGCTTCCAAAAACTACGAGTTGCCTGAAATCTCAGCAAACATTTTTTGACCCAA
Source organism: Ictidomys tridecemlineatus (assembly GCF_052094955.1). NCBI lineage: Eukaryota > Metazoa > Chordata > Mammalia > Rodentia > Sciuridae > Ictidomys > Ictidomys tridecemlineatus. The sequence continues at coordinate 12,579 of NW_027525791.1, forward strand.
TCTAAATGATTCTTTCAGGGAATGATGAGTACACCAAAACCACTTGGCTCACCAAATTTCGTTCTTCTAGGTTAAACCGTTCGTTTGCAGTAACCGTTTTCATTTTTAGGTTTTACTCTGTTTTCTCCTATAGGGATACATGTATTTTAAACTCTAAATCAAAGACGGTTTGTGCTAGCTCTTTGAAACTTGACACAATAAAGCAGTTTCAAGTTCTATTTCTATGGTTTGTTTGCTGTTGATTTAGCCCTAAGCAGAGAGTGTCGAAAATCACTTTGATGGAAAGGGGTTGCCAAGCTTCCAAAAACTAGGAGTTGCCTGAAATCTCAGCAAACATTTTTTCAACAAATCTTGATGATTCTTTCAGGTAATGATCAGTACACCAAAACCACTTGGCTCACCAAATTTCGTTCTTCTAGGTTAAACCGTTCATTTGCAGTAACCGTTTTCATTTTTAGGTTTCACTCTGTTTTCTCCTATATGGATACATGTATTTGGAACTCTAAATCAAAGACGGTTTTTGCTAGCTCTTTGAAACTTGAGACAATAGAGCAGTTTCAAGTTCTATCTCTATGGTTTGTTTGCTGTTGATGTAGCCCTAAGCAGAGACTTGCGAAAATCAGTTTCATGGAAAGGGGTTGCCAAGCTTCCAAAAACTACGTGTTGCCTGAAATCTCAGCAAACATTTTTTTCACCCAATCTTGATGATTCTTTCAGGTAATGATCAGTACACCAAAACCACTTGTATCACCAAATTTCGTTCTTCTAGGTTAAACCGTTCGTTTGCAGTACCCGTTTTCATTTTTAGGTTTCACTCTGTTTTCTCCTATACGGATACATGTATTTGGAACTCTAAATCAAAGACGGTTTGTGATAGCTCTTTGAAACTTGACACAATAGAGCAGTTTCAAGTTGTATCTCTATGGTTTGTTTGCTGTTGATGTAGCCCTAAGCAGAGACTGGCGAAAATCACTTTGATGGAAAGGGGTTGCCAAGCTCCCAAAAACTACGAGTTGCCTGAAATCTCAGCAAACATTTTTTCACCCAATCTAAATGATTCTTTCAGGGAATGATGAGTACACCAAAACCACTTGGCTCACCAAATTTCGTTCTTCTAGGTTAAACCGTTCGTTTGCAGTAACCGTTTTCATTTTTAGGTTTTACTCTGTTTTCTCCTATAGGGATACATGTATTTTAAACTCTAAATCAAAGACGGTTTGTGCTAGCTCTTTGAAACTTGAAACAATAAAGCAGTTTCAAGTTCTATTTCTATGGTTTGTTTGCTGTTGATTTAGCCCTAAGCAGAGAGTGTCGAAAATCACTTTGATGGAAAGGGGTTGCCAAGCTTCCAAAAACTAGGAGTTGCCTGAAATCTCAGTAAACATTTTTTAAACAAATCTTGATGATTCTTTCAGGTAATGATCAGTACACCAAAATCACTTGGCTCACCAAATTTCGTTCTTCTAGGTTAAACCGTTCATTTGCAGTAACCGTTTTCATTTTTAGGTTTCACTCTGTTTTCTCCTATACGGATACATGTATTTGGAACTCTAAATCAAAGACGGTTTTTGCTAGCTCTTTGAAACTTGAGACAATAGAGCAGTTTCAAGTTCTATCTCTATGGTTTGTTTGCTGTTGATGTAGCCCTAAGCAGAGACTGGCGAAAATCACTTTCATGGAAAGGGGTTGCCAAGCTTCCAAAAACTACGTGTTGCCTGAAATCTCAGCAAACATTTTTTCACCCAATCTTGATGATTCTTTCAGGTAATGATCAGTACACCAAAACCACTTGGATCACCAAATTTCGTTCTTCTAGGTTAAACCGTTCGTTTGCAGTACCCGTTTTCATTTTTAGGTTTCACTCTGTTTTCTCCTATAGGGATAATGTATTTGGAACTCTAAATCAAAGACGGTTTGTGCTCGCTCTTTGAAACTTGACACAATAGAGCAGTTTCAAGTTCTATCTCCATGGTTTGTTTGCTGTTGAAGTAGCCCTAAGCAGAGACTGGCGAAAATCACTTTGATGGAAAGAAGTTGCCAAGCTTCTAAAAACTACGAGTTGCCTGAAATCTCAGCAAACATTTTTTCACCCAATCTTGATGATTCTTTCAGGTAATGATCAGTACACCAAAACCACTTGGCTCAAAAAATTTTGTTCTTCTAGGTTAAACCGTTCGTTTGCAGTAACCGTTTTCATTTTTAGGTTTCACTCTGTTTTCTCCTATACGGATACATGTATTTGGAACTCTAAATCAAAGACGGTTTGTGCTAGCTCTTGGAAACTTGACACAATATAGCAGTTTCAAGTTCTATCTTCATGGTTTCTTTGCTGTTGATGTAGCCCTAAGCAGAGACTGGCGAAAATCACTTTGATGGAAAGGGGTTGCCAAGCTTCCAAAAACTACGAGTTGCCTGAAATCTCAGCAAACATTTTTTCACCCAATCTTGATGATTCTTTCAGGTAATGATCAGTACACCAAAACCACTTGGCTCACCAAATTTCGTTCTTCTAGGTTAAACCGTTCGTTTGCAGTAACCGTTTTCATTTTTAGGTTTCATTCTGTTTTCTGCTATACGGATACATGTATTTTGGAACTCTAAATCAAAGACGGTTTGTGCTAGCTCTTTGAAACTTGACACAAAGAGCAGTTTCAAGTTCTATCTCTATGGTTTGTTTGCTGTTGATGTAGCCCTAAGCAGAGACTGGCAAAAATCACTTTGATGGAAAGGGGTTGCCAAGCTTCCAAAAACTACAGTTGCCTGAAATCTCAGCAAACATTTTTTCAACCAATCTTGATGATTCTTTCAGGTAATAATCAGTACACCAAAAACATTTGGCTCACCAAATTTCGTTCTT
>NW_027525792.1:0-15412 GCF_052094955.1 Ictidomys tridecemlineatus
GCGCAGAGTTTGGAGACTGGGTTGCAGAAGGATCTTACAGAGAGCAGAGGTTTGAGACTGAGGTGCAGAAGGACTGTTGCAGAAAGAAGATGTTGGAGACTGCAGTACAGAAGGACTGTTGCAGAGAGCAGAGGTTTGAGACTAGGGTACACAAGGACTTTTTCAGAGAGCATATGTTAGAGACTGTTGTTCACGAAGACTGTTGCAGAGAGCAGAAGTTGGAGAATGGGATGCAGAAGGACTTTTGCAGAGAGCAGAGGCTGGAGACTGAGGTGCAGAAGGAGGGATAAAGAAAGCAGATGTTCGAGACTGGCGTGCAAAAGGACCTTTACAGAGAGCAGGGTTTGGAGACTGTGGTACAGAAGGACTATTACAGAGAGCAGAGTTTGGAGACTGGGGAGAAGAAGGACTGTTACAGAAAGAAGTGGTTGGAAATTGGGGTGCAAAAGGACCGTAAGAAAGTCCAGAGTTTGGAGACTGCGGTATAGAAAAACTGTAACAGAGAGCAGAGGTTGGAGACTGAGGTGCAGAAGGATAGATACAGAGAGCAAAGGTTTGAGACTGGGGTTCAGTAGGATTGATACAGAAAGCAGAGTTTGGAGACGGGGTGCAGAACGACTGTTCCGGAGAACAGAGTTTGGAGACTGCGGTACAGAAGGACTGTTACAGAGAGCAGATGTTGAAGACTGGGGAGCAGAAGGACTGTTGCAGAGGAAGAGGTTGGAGACTGGGGTGTTTCAGGACATTTGCAAAAAGCAGAGGTTAACGAATGGGATGAAGAAGGAATGTTACAGAGAGCAGAGTTTGGATACTAGAGTACAGAAGGATCTTACAGAGAGCGGAGCTTGGATACTTTGGTGCAGAAAGACTGTTGAAGAGAGCAGAGGTTGGAGACTGGGGTGGAGAAGGACTGTTGCAGAGAGCAGAGGATACAGACTGGGCTGCAGAAGGACTGTTGCAGAGAGCAGAGTTTGGAGACTGAGGTGCAGAAGGATAGATACAGAGAACAGAGGTTGGAGACTGGGGTTCAGAAAGACTGATACAGAAAGCAGAGTTTGGAGACTGGGGTGTAGAAGGACTGTTACAGAGATTAGAGTTTGGAGACTCAGGTCTAGAAGGACTCTTACAGGAAGCAGAGTTTTAAATTTGAGTGCAGAAGGACTTTTACAGAGAGCAGATGTTGGAGACTGGGGTGGAGAAAAATCATTGATGACTGTTGTGCAGAAGGACTGTTACAGAGTGCAATGTTTAAAGACTTTGTTTCAAAAGGATCTTACAGAGAGCAAAGTTGGGAGACTGAGGTGCAGAAAGACTGTTAGAGAGAGCAGAGGTTGGAGATTGAGGTGCAGAAGGACTGTTACAGAGAGCAAAGGTTAGATACAGGGGTGCAGAAGCATCTTACAGAGAGCACAATTTGGAGACTGAGGTGCAGAAGGACTGTTGCAGAGATCAGAGGTTGGAGAGTGGGGTGCAGTTGGATCATTGCAGAGAGCTGATGTTGGAGACTTAAGTGCAGAAGGATCGTTGCAGAGAGCAGATTTTGGAGACTGGCATGCAGAAGGCCTGCTACAGAGAGAAGAGTTTGGAGACTGGCTTGCAGAAGGCCTGTTACAGAGAGAAGAGGTTGTAGACTGAGGTGCAGGTGGACTGTTACAGAGAGCAGTGTTTGGAGACTGGGGTGCAGAAGGATCATGCAGAGAGCAGAGGTTTGAGACTGAGGTGCAGGTGGACTGTTACAGAGAGCAGAGGTTGGAGACTGAGGTGTAGAAGAACTGTTACAGAGAGGAGAGTTTGGAGACTCAGGTGCAGAAGGACTGTTATACAGAGCAGTGTTTGGTGACTGGTTTCCTGAAGGATCTTACCGAGAGCAGAGGTTGGAGACTGAGGTGCAGGTGGACTGTTACAGAGAGCAGAGGTTTGAAACGGAGGTGTAGAAGGACTGTTACAGAGAGGAGAGTTTGGAGACTAGGTGCAGAAGGACTGTTGCAGAAAGCAGAGTTTCGAAATTGGGCTGCAGAAGGACCATTACAGAGAGCAGAGTTTGGAGACTGCGGTATAGGTCTGTTACCGAGAGCAGAGGTTAGAGACTGGGGTGCAGAAAGACTCTTACATAGAGCACAGGTTGGAGACTGAGGTGCAGAAGGATAGATATAGAGAACAGAGGTTGGAGACTGGGTTTCAGACAGACTGATACAGATAACATAGATGGAGACTGGGGTGTAGAAGGTTTTTTACAAAGAGCAGAGTTTGAAGACTGCGGTACAGAAGGATTGTTACAGAGAGCAGATCTCGGAGACTGGGGAGCAGAAAAACTGTTGCAGAGGACAGAGGTTGGAGACTGGGGTGGAGAAGGAATGTTACAGAGAGCAGAGTTGGAAAACTGGAGTGCAGAAAGATCTTAAAGAGAGCAGAGTTTGGAGACTGTGGTGCAGATGGACTGTTTCAGAGACAAGATGTTGGAGACTGGGGTGGAGAAGAATCGTTGCAGAGAGCCGAGGTTGGAGACTGGGGTGCAGAAGAATTGTTGCAGAGAGCAGATTTTGGAGACTGAGGTGCAGAAGGCCTGCTACAGAGAGAAGAGTTTGGAGACTGGCCTGCACAAGGCCTGTTGCAGAGAGAAGAGGTGGGAGACTGGGATGCAGAAGAACAGTTATAGAGAGCAGAGCTTGGAGACTGGGTTGCTGAAGGTTCTTACACAGAGCAGAGGTTGGAGACTTAGGTGCAGGTGGACTGTTACAGAGAGCAGTGTTTGGAGACTGGGTTGCAGAAGTTTCATGAAGAAAGCAGAGGTGTCAGACTGAGGTTCAGTAGGACTGTTACAGAGAACAGAGGTTGGAGACTGAGGTGTAAAAGCACTGTTACAGAGAGCAGAGTTTGGAGACTGAGGTGCAAAAGGACTGTTAAAGAAAGCAGAGTTTGGAAATTGCGGTGCAGAAGGACTGTTACAGAGACCAGAGGTTGGAGACTGCGGTATAGAAAAACTGTTACAGAGAGCAGAGGTTAGAGACTGGGGTGCAGAAGGAATGTTACAGAGAGCACAGTTTGGAGACTGGGTGGCAGAAAGATATTACATAGAGCAGAGGTTGGAGGCTGAGGTGCAGAAGAATTGTTATCGAGAGCAATGGTTGGAGACTGGGGTGCAGAAGGATTTTTGCAGGGAGCAGAGGTTGGAGACTGACATGCTGAAGGACTCTTTCAGACAACAGAGGTTGGAGAATGGTGTGCAGAAGGACAGTTGCAGAGAGCAGATTTTGGAGACTGAGGTGCAGAAAGATTGTTACAGAGACCAGAGGTTGGAGACTGGGGTGAAGAAGGACTGTTACGGAGATAAGAGTTTGGAGACTGGGGTGCAGAAGAATCTTTCAGAGTGCAGAGGTAGAAGACTGCGGTGCAGACGAACTGTTGCACAGAGAAGAGGTTTGAGACTGGGGTTTACAAGGACTGTTACAGAGAGCAGAGTTTCGAGACTTTGTTGCAGAAAGATCTTACATAAAGCAGGGGTTGGAGACTGAGGTGCAGAAGAAATGTACCCAGAACAGAGTATGGATGCTGGGGTGCAGAAGGAATGTTGCAGTGAGCAGAGGTTGGAGACTTGGGTGCAGAAGAACCGTTGCAGAGAGCAGAGGTTTGAGACTGGGTTGGAAAAGGAATGTTACAGAGAGCAGAGTTTGGAAACTGTGGTGTAGAAGGATCTTACAGAGAGCAGAGTTTGGAGACTGGGGTTCAGAAGGACTGTTTCAGAGAGCAGAGTTAGAAGACTGAGTTGCAGAAAGACTGTTACAGAAAGCAGAGTTTAGAGACTGTGGTGCACAAGGATCCTTGCGGAGATCAGAGTTTTCAGACTGATGTACACAAGGACTGTTGCAGAGAGCAGATGTTGGGGACTGGGGTGCAAAAGGATCGTTGCAGAGAGCAGAGGCTAGAGACAGGGGTGCAATAGGACCATTGCAGAGGTCAGAGTTTGGGAACTGAGGTGCAGAAAGATTGTTACAGAGAACAGAAGTTGGATACTGGGGTGCAAAAGAACTCTTGCAGAGAGCAGAGGTTGGAAACTGGGGTTTAGAAAGACTGTGGCAGAGAGCAGAGGTTGTAGACCTTGGTGCCAAAGGACTGTTACAGAGAGCAGAGTTCTGACACAGGGTCACAGAAGGATCTTACTCAGAGCAGTGGTTGGAGACTGAAGTGGAACAAGACTGTCATAGAGAGCAGAATTTGGAGACTGGGGTGCAGAAGGATCGTTGCAGAGAACCAAGTTTTCAGACTGAGGTGCAGAAGGACTGTTGGAGATTACAAAGGTTGGAGACTGGAGTGCAGAAGGATCTTTGCAGAGAGCAGAGGTTAGAGACTGAGGTGCAGAAGGACTGTTACAGAGAGTGAAGGTTGAAGACTGAGGTGCAGAAAGACCATTGCAGAGAGCAGAGGTGGAGACAGAGGTGCAGAAGGATTGTTAAGGAGAAAAGAGGTTGGAGACTGGGGTGCATAAGGACTGTTGCAAATTGCAGAGATTAGAGAATGAGGTGAAGAAGGACTGTTCCAGGGTGCAGGTGTTGGAGACTTGGGTGCAGAGGACTGTTGAAGAGAGCAGAATGTGGAGACTGAGGTGCAGAATAACTGTTACAGAGAGCAGAGTTTGGAGACTGGGGTTCAGAAGGACCGATACAGAAAGCAGAGGTTGGAGACTGGGGTGCAGAAGGACCATTGCAGAGAGCAGAGTTTGGAAACTGCCATACAGGAAAACTTTTACAGAGAGCAGAGGTTGGAGAATGGTTTATAGAAGAACTGTTTCAGAGTGCAGATGTTGGAGACTGTGGTTCAGAAGTACTGTTGCTGAGAGCAGAGTTTGGAGACTGGGGTGCAGAAGAATTGTCGCAGAGAGCAGAGGTTGGAGACTGAGGTGCAGAAAGAATGTTACAGAGAGCAAAAGTTTGAGACTGGGGTGCAGAATTACTGATAAAGAAAGCAGAGGTTGAGACTGGGGTGCAGAATAACTGTTACAGAGAGCAGAGTTTGGAGACGGTAGTACAGAAGGACTGTAGCAGAGGACAGAGGTTAGAGAATGGGGTGCAGAAGGACTGTTACAGAGAGCAGAGGTTAGAGAATGGGGTGAAAAAGTAAGGTTGCAGAGTTCAGAGGTTGGAGACAAAGGTGCAGAAGGACTGTTACACAAAGCAGAGGTTTGAATCCATGGTTCAGAAGGACTTATACAAAAAGCAGAGGTTTGAGACTGGGGTGCAGAAGGATCTTTAGAGAGAGAAGAGGTTGGAGACTGCGGTACAGAAGGACTGTTACAGAGAGCAGATGTTTGAGACTGGAAAGTAGAAGGACTGTTGCAGAGAACAGATGTTGTAGACTGGGTTGCAGCAGGACCGTTAAGGAAAGCAGAGGTTGTAGACTGGGTTGGAGAAGAATGTTACAGAGAGCAGTGTTTGGAAACTGGGGTGCAGAAGGACCTTACAGAGAACAGAGGTTGGAGACTGGGATGCAGAAGGAGTATTAAGGAGAGGAGACGTTGGAGACTGGGGTGCAGAAGGACTGATACAATAGCAGAGGTTGGAGACTGGGGTGCAGAAGGACCATTGCAGAGAGCAGAGTTCGGAAACTGCCATACAGGAAAACTTTTACAGAGATCAGAGGTTGGAGAATGGTTTATAGAAGAACTGTTTCAGAGTACAGATATTGGAGACTGTGGTTTAGAAGTACTGTTGCTGAGAGCAGAGTTTGGAGACTGGGGTGCAGAAGAACTCTCGCAGAGATAAGAGGTTGGAGACTGAATTGCAGAAAGAATGTTACAGAGAGCAAAAGTTTGAGACTGGGGTGCAGAATTACTGATACAGAAAGCAGATGTTGATACTGGGGTGCAGAAGAACCGTTACAGAGAGCAGAGTTTGGAGACGGTAGTAAAGAAGGACTGTAGCAGACGACAGAGGTTAGAGAATGGGGTGCAGAAGAACTGTTACAGAGAGCAGAGGTTAGAGAATGGGGTGAAAAAGTAAGGTTGCAGAGTTCAGAGGTTGGAGACAAAGGTGCAGAAGGACTGTTACACAAAGCAGAGGTTGGAATCCGTGGTTCAGAAGGACTTATACAGAAAGCAGAGGTTTGAGACTGGGGTGCAGAAGGACCGTTAGAGAGAGAAGAGGTTGGAGACTTCGGTACAGAAGGACTGTTACAGAGAGCAGATGTTTGAGACTGGAAAGTAGAAGGGCTGTTGCAGAGAACAGATGTTGTAGACTGGGTTGTAGCAGGACCGTTGAGGAAAGCAGAGGTTGTAGACTGGGTTGGAGAAAAATGTTACAGAGAGCAGAGTTTGGAAACTGGGGTGCAGAAGGACCTTACAGAGAACAGAGGTTGGAGACTGGGGTGCAGAAGAAGTGTTAAGGAGAGGAGACGTTGGAGACTTGGGTGCAGAAGGACTGTCGCAGAGAGCAGATGTTGGAGACTGGGGTGCATAAGGATCGTTGCAAGGAGCAGAGGTTGGAGACAGGGGTGCAGAAGTACGGTTGCAGAGAGGAGAGTTTGTAGACTGAGGTGCAGAAAAACAGTTACAGAGAGCAGAGGTGGAGTCTGGGGTGCAGAATGATCGTTGAAGAGAGCAGAAGTATGAGACTGAGTTGCAGAAAAAACGTTGAAGAGAGCAAAGGTGGAGACTGGGCTGCAGAAGGATTGTTACAGAGAGCACAGGTTGTAGACTGCAGTGCAGAAGGACTGTTACAGAGAGCACAGGTTTGAGACTGGGGTGCAGAAGGAATATTGCAGAAAGAAGAGTTTGGAGACTGGGGTGCAGAAAGACTGTTTCAGAAAGCAGAGGTTGGAGACTGAGTTGCAGAAGGATTGTTATACAGAGCAATCGTTGGAATCTGGGGTGAAGAATTATGATACAGAAAGCAGAGGTGTGAGACTGGGGTGCAGAAGGACCGATACAGAGAGCAGAGGTTGCAGACTGGCGTGCAGAAGGACTGTTTCAGAGAGCAGAGTTTGGAGACTGGGGTGCATAAGGCCTGTAACAGAGAGCAGAGGTTGGCTATTTGTTGGAGAAGAACTGTTATACAGAGCAGAGTTTTTAGGCTGGGTTGAAGAAGGATCTTACAGAGAGCAGTGGTTGGTGACTGTGGTGCAGGACGAATGTTACAGAGAGCAGTGATTAGAGACTGGGGTGCAGAAGGATCATGCAGACAGCAGAGGTTTCACACTGAGGTGCAGAAGGACTGTAACAGAGAGAAGAGGTTGGAGACTGAGTTGCATCAGGACTGTTACAGAGAGCAGAGTTTGGTGACTGAGGTGCAGAAGGACTGTTACAGAAACAGAGGTTTGAAATTGGGGTACAGAGGGACCCTTACAGAGAGCAGAGGTTGGAGACTGCGGTATAGAAAGACTGTAACAGAGAGAAGAGGTTTCAGAATACGGGGCAGAAGAACTGTTACAGAAAGCAGAGGTTGGAGACTTGGGTGCAGAAGGATTGTTACAGAGAGCAGAATTTGGAGACTGTGGTGCAGAAGGACTGTTTCAGATACCAGAGGTTGGAGACTGAGGTGTACAAGGACTGTTGCAGAAACCAGAAGTTGGAATCTGGGGTGCTGAAAAACTGTTGCAGAGAGCAGATGTAGAAGACTGAGATGCAGAAGGACTGTTACAAAGAGCAGAGGTCTGCGAATGGGGTGCAGAAGGACTGATACAGAGAGCAGAGTTTCGAGACTGGGGTGGAGAAGGCCTGTTACAGAGAGTAGAGGTTGGAGACTGGGGTGCAGAAGGGCTATTAGAGAGAGCAGAGTTTGGAGGCTGGGTTGCAGAAGGATCTTACATAGAGCAGAGTTTGGAGACTGAGGTGCAGAAGGACTGTAACGGAGAGCAGAGTTTTGAGACTGGGGTGCTGAAAGATCATTGGAGACACCAGAGTTCCCGGACTGAGGTGCAGAAGGACTGTTGCAGAGATCAGATGTTGGAGACTTGGGTGCAGAAGGACTGTTGCATAGACCATTTTTTGGAGACTGGGATGCAGAAGGATCTTTGCAGAGAGCAGAGGTTAGACACTGGGGTGCAGAAGGACTATTACACAGAGCAGAGGTTGAAGACTGAGGTGAAGAAGGACTGTTACAGAGAGCAGATGTGGGAGACAGGGGTGCAGAACTGATACAGAGCAGAAGTTGGAGACTGAGGTACAGAAGAACTGTTACAGAGAGCAGGGCTTGGAGACTCGGGTGCCGAAGGATTATTACAGAGAGCAGAGTTTTCAGATTGAGGTACAGAAGAACTGTTGCAGAGAGCAGATGTTGGAGATTGATTTTCACAAGGACTGTTGCAGCGAGCAGAGGTTGGAGACTAGGTTGCAGAAGGATATTACAGAGAGTAGAGGTTGGAGACTGGGGTGCACAAGAACTGATACAGAAAGCAGAGTTTGGAAACTGGGGTGCAGAAGGACCCTTACAGAGAGCAGAGGTTGGAGACTGCAGTACAGAAGGACTGTTACAGAGAGCAGAGGTTGGAGACTGGGGTGGAGAAGAACTGTTTCAGAGAGCAGATGTTGGAGTCTGCGGTGCAAAATGACTGTTGCAGAGAGCAGAGGATGGAAACTGGGGTGTAGAAGGACTGTTGCACAGAGCAGAGTTTGCAGACTGAGTTGCAGAAGGACTGTTACAGCGGGCAGAGTTTGGAGACTGTAGCGGAAAACGATGGATACAGAAAGCTGAGGTTGGATACTGTGGTGAATAAGGACCCTGGCAAAGAACAAAGGTTGGAGACTGCGGTACAGAAGGACTTTTACAGAGAGCAGAGGGTCGAGACTGGGTTTTAGAAGGACTGTTAAAGAGAGCAGAGTTCAGAGACTTGGGTGCAGAAGGCCTGTTACAGAGAGCAGAAGATGGAGACTGGTGTGCAGAAGGCCTGTTACAGAGAGCATAGTTTGGAGACTGGGGTGCAGAAGGACTGTTACGAAGAGTAGATGTTTAAGACTTAAATGTAGAAAGACCATTGTAGAGAGCAGAGTTTGGAGACTGAGGTGCAGAAGGACTGTTGAGGAGTTCAGAGGTTGGAGACTTTGCTGTAGAAGGACTGTTGCAGAGAGCAGAGTTTGGAGATTGGGGTGCCGAAGGACTGATGCAGAGAGCGGAATTTGGAGACTGATTTGCAGAAGGACTGTACAGAGAGCAGAGGTGGGAGACTTGAGTGCAGAAGGATTGATAGAGAAAGCAGGCGTTGAAGACTGGTGTGCAGAAGGACAGCTACAGAGAGAAGAGTTTGGAAACTGCAGTACAGAAGGACTGTTACAGAGAGCAGAGGTTAAAGACTAGGGTGGAGAAGGACTGTTTCAGAGATCAGATGTTGGAGACTGGGGTGCAGAAGCACTGTTACAAAGAGGAGGTTGGAGACTGGGGTGCAGAAGGACTGTTGCAGAGAGTAGGGGTTGGAGACTGGGGTGCAGAAAAACTGTTACGGAGAGCATACGTTGGAGATTGGGGTTGAGAAGGACTGTTGCTGAGAGCAGAATTATGAGACTGAGGTGCAGAAGGAATGTTACAGAAAGCAATGGTTAGAGACTTGAGTGCAGAAGTACTGATACAAAAAGCAGAGATTAGAGACTGGGGTGCAGAAAGACTGTTGTAGAGAGCAGATGTTGTAGACTGGGGTGCAGAAGGACTGTTGCAGAGAGTAGAGGTTGGAGACTTGGGTGCAGAAGGACTATTGCAGAGAGTAGATGTTGGAGATTTGGTTGCAGCACAACTGTTACAGAGATCAGAGGTTGGAGACTGGGTGGAGAAAGACTGTTGCAGGAAGTAGTATTTGGAGATTGGGGATCCACAGGACTGTTTCAGAGAGCAGAGGTTGGAGACTGAAGTGGAGCAGGACTGTTACAGAGAGCAGAGGTTGGAGACAGGGCTGCAGAAGGACTGATACAGAAAGCAGAGGTTGGAGACTGGTGTGCAGAAAGACTGTTGCAAAAAGCAGAGGTTGGAGACTAGGGTGGAGAAGGACAGTTGTCGAGAGCAGATGTTGGAGACTGGGGTGCAGATGGAGTGTTGCAGAGAGCAAAGTTTGGAGACTGGGGTGCAGTACAACTATTGCAGAGAGCAGAGGTTGCAGACTGAGGTGCAGAAGTACTGTTACAACAACAGAGTTTAGAGACTGTGGTGTAGAAGCACTGATACAGAAAGCAGAGGTTGAAAACTGTGGTGCAGAAGGACGGTTACAGAGAGTAGATGTTGAAGAGTGAGGTGTAGAAAGACCATTGTAGAGAGCAGTGGTTGGAGACTGAGGTGCAGAAGAACTGTTGCGGAGTGCAGAGGTTGGAGACGTGGGTGTAGAAGGACTGTTGCAGAGAGAAGAGGTTGGAGATTGGCGTGCAGAAAGACTGTTGCATACAGCAGAATTTGCAGACTGAGATGCAGAAGGACTGTACAGAGATCAGAGTTTGGGGACTTGAGTACAGAAGGACTGATAGACTAAGCAGGGAATGGAGACTGGTGTGCAGAGAGACAGTTAAAAAGAGAAGAGTTTAAAAACTGCAGTACAGAAGGACTTCTAAGGAGAGTAGAGGTTGAAGACTGGGGTTTAGAAGGACTGTTGCAGAGATCAGATGTTGGAGACTGTAGTGCAGAAGGACTGTTGCAGAGAAGTGGTTGGAGACTGGGGTGAGAATGGACTGTTAAAGAAGAAGGGTTTGGAGACTGTGGTGCAGAAGGACTGATACAGAAAGCAGAGGTTGGAAACTGGGGTGCAGAAGGACCATTAACGAAAACAGAGGTTGGAGACTGTGGAACAGAAGGACTATTACAGAGAGCAGAGGTTGGTGACTGGGGTGCAGAAGCACTGTTACAGAAAGCAGAGTTTGGAGACTGATTTTCAGAAGGATCATACAGAGAGCAGAGGTTGGAGACTGAGGTGCAGAAGGACTGTTACAGAGAGTAGATGTTGAAGACTGAGGTGTAGAAAGAACAGTGCAGAGAGCAGAGGTTGGAGACTGAGTGGCAGAAGGACTGTTGCGGAGTGCAGAGGTTGGAGACTTGGATGTAGAAGGTCTGTTGCAGAGAGCATAGGTTGGAGATTGGGGAGCAGAAAGACTGGTGCAGACAGCAGAATTTGGAGACTGAGGTGCAGAAGGATTGTATAGAGAGCAGAGGTTGGAGACTTGAGTGCAGAAGGACTGATAGAGTAAGCAGGGGATGGAGACTGATGTGCAGAGGGACAGTTAAAGAGAGAAGAGTTTGGAAACTGCAGTACAGAAGGACTTTTAATGAGAGCAGAGGTTTGAAACTGGGGTTGAGAAGGACTGTTGCAGAGATCAGATGTTGGAGACTGTAGTACAGAAGGACTGTTGCAGAGAGAAAGTTGGAGACTGGGGTGCAAAAGGACTGTTGCAGAGAGCATATGTTGGAGACTGGGGTGCAGTAGGACTATTGCAGAGAGCAGCGGTTGCAGACTGAGGTGCAGAAAGACTGTTACAGAAGCAGACATTGGAGACTGTGGTGCAGAAGGACTGATACAGAAAGAAGAAGTTGGAAACTGGGGTGCAGAAGGACCATTAAAGAAAACAGAGGTTGGAGACTGCGAAACAGAAGGACTATTACAGAGAGCAGAGGTTGGAGACTGGGGTGCAGAAGGACTGTTACAGGAAGCAGAGTTTGGAGACTGATTTTCAGATGGATCATACAGAGAGCAGAGGTTGAAGACTGAGGTGCAGAAAGACTGTTACAGAGAGTAGATGTTGAAGACTAAGGTGTAGAAAGACCATTGCAGAGAGCAGAGGTTGGAGTCTGAGGTGAAGAAGGACTGTTGTGGAGTGCAGAGGTTGGAGACTTGGGTGTAGAAGGACTGTTGCAGAGAGCAAAGGTTGGAGATTGGGGTGCAGAAGGACTGTTGCAGAGAGCAGAGTTTGGAGACTTGAGTGCAGAAGGACTGATAGAGAAAGCAGGGGTTGGAGACTGGTGTGCAGAAGGACAGTTACATAGAGAAGAGTTTGGAAACTGCAGTACAGAAGGAGTATTACAGAGAGCAGAGTTTGGAGACTGGAATGGAGAAGGACTGTTGCAGAGATCAGATGTTGGAGACTGGGGTGAAGAAGGACTGTTGCAGAGAGGAGGTTCGAGACTGGGGTGCAGAAAGACTTTTGCAGAGAGTAGGGGTTGGAGATTGGGCTGTAGAAGGACTGTTGCTGAGACCAAAATTTGGAGTCTGAGGTTCAAAAAGACTGTTACAGAGAGCAGTGGTTAGAGACTTGAGTGCAGAAGTACTATGACGGAAAGCAGAGGTTGGAAACTGGTGTGAAGAAGAACTATTGTAGAGAGCAGATGTTAGAGACTGGGGTGCAGAATGACTGTTTCATAGAGTAGAGGTTGGAGACTTGGATGCAGAAGGACTATTGCAGAGAGTAGAGGTTAGAGATTGGGGTGCAGAAGAACTATTTCAGAGAGTAGAGGTTGGAGACTGGGGTGGAGAAAGACTGTTGCAGAGAGTAGCATTTGGAGATTGGGGTGCCATAGGACTGTTGCAAAGAGCAGAGGTTGGAGAGTGAAGTGGAGAAGGACTGTTACAGAGAACAGAGTTTTGAGACTGGGGTGCAGAAGGACTGATACAGAAAGCAGAGGTTTGAGACTGGGGTGCAGAAAAACTATTGCAGAGAGCAGAGGTTGCAGACTGATGTGCAGAAGGACTGTTACAGAAGCAGAGTTTGGAGACTGCGGTAGAGAAGGACTGATACAGAAAGCAGAGGTTTGAAACTAGGGTGCAGAAGGACCATTAAAAAAAACAGAGGTTGGAGACTGGGGAACAGAAGGACTGTTACAGAGAGCAGAGGTTGTAGACTTGGTTGCAGGAGAAGTGTTGTAGAAAACAGAGGTTGATGACTGGGGTGCAGAAGGACCGTTGCAGAAAGTATACATGGAGACTGGGGAGCTGAAGGACTGTTACAGAGAGCAGAGGTTGGAGACTTGGGTGCAGAAGAAGTGTTGTAGAAAACAGAGGTTGGTGACTGGGGTGCAGAACGACCGTTGCAGAAAGTAGACTTAAAGACTGAGATGCAGAAGAATTGATACAGAGAGCAGAGGTTGGAGACTAAGGTGCAGAAGGACAGTTACAGTGGGCAGAGTTTGGAGACTAGGGTGGAGAAAAACTGTGGCAGAGAGCAGATTTTGGAGACTGGTGTGCAGAAGGACTGTTGCAGAGAGCAAGGTTGAAGACTGGGGTGCAGAAGAACTGTTGCAGAGAGCAGAGGTTTCAGAGTGAGGTGCATAAGTACTTTTATAGAGAGCAGAGTTTGGAGACTGTGTTGCAGAAGAACTGATACAGAAAGCAGAGGTTGGAGACTGGGGTTAAGAATGACCCTTACAGAGAATAGAGGTCAAAGACTCTTGTACAGAAGAACTGTTGTAGAGAACAGAGGTTGGAGACTGGGGTGCAGAGGGACCATTGCAGATAGCAGAATTTGGAGACTGGGGTGCAGAAGGAACGTTACAGAGAAGAGTTTGGAAACTGAGGTGCAGAAGGATCTAACAGAGAGAAGAGTTTGGAAACTGGGGTGCAGAAAGACTGTTGCAGAGAGCACAGTTTGGAGACTTGGGTGCAGAAGGATCGTTGCAGAGAGAAGAGTGTGGAGACTGGGGTGCAGTAGGACTGTTCCAGAGAGCAGAGTTTGGAGACTTGATTGCAGAAGGACTGATACAAAAAGCAGAGGTTTGAGACTGGGGTGCAGAAGGACCGTTACCGAGAGAAGTGTTTTGAAACTGCAGTACAAAAGGACTGTTACAGAAAGCAGAGGTTGGAGACTGGGGTGGAAAAGAACTGTTGCAGAGATCAGATGTTGGAGACTGGTGTGCAGAAGGACTGTTTCAGAGAGTAGTGGTTGGAGATTGGGGTGTAGAAAAACTGTTACAGAGAGGAGAGATTGGAGACTGGGATGCAGAAGGACCGTTGCAGAGAGGTGTGGTAAGAGACTGAGGTGCAAAAGGATTGTTCCAGAGTGCAGTTTAAGGTTACTGGAGTACAGAAGGACTGAACCAAAAAGAAGTGGTTGGAGACTGGGGTGCAGAAGGCCTGTTACAGAGAGCAGAGTTTGGAGACTGAGGTAATGAAGGATCGTTACAGAGAGCAGATGTTGCAGACTGAGGTGCAGAAGGACTTTTACTAAGAGGAGAGGTTGGAGACTGGGGTGCAGAAAGATTGTTACAGAGAGCAGACGATGGAGACTGGGGAGCAGAAGGAGTGTTACAGAGAGCAGAGTTTGGAGATTGTGTTGCAGAAGAACAGTTACAGAAAAAAAGCTGTTTGAGACTGGGGTGCAGAAGGCCTGTAACAGAGAGCAGAAGTTGGAGGCTGAGGTGCAGAAAGACTGTTGCAGAGAGCAGAGTTTGGAGACTGGGTTGCAGAAGGAGTGTTTTAGAGAGCAGAGTTTGGAGACTGCAGTACAGAAGGGCTGTTACAGAGAGTAGATCTTGGAGACTGGGGTGCAGAAGGAATGTCACAGAGAACAAAGTTTGGAAACTGGGGTGAAGAAGGATCTTATAGAGACCAGAATTTGAAGACTGGGGTGCAGAAGGACTGTTGCAGAGAGCAGACATTGGAGACTGGGGTGCAGAAGAATCGTTGCAGAGAGTAGAGGTTGGAGACTTGCATGTAGAAGGACTGTTGCAGAGAGCAGATGTTTGAGACTGAGGTGTAGAAGGACTCTTGCAGAGAGCAGAGGTTGAAGACTGAGGTTCAGAAGGACTGTTACAGAGAGCAGAGGTTGGAGACTGGGGTGCAAAAGGACCGTTACAGAGAGCAGAGTTTGGAGAGTTCAGTACAGAAGGACTGTTACCGAGAGCAGAGTTTGGAGACAGGGGTGCAGAACGACTATTGCATAGAAAAGGGTTTTGAGACTGGGGTGCAGAAGAAATGTTGCAGAGAGCAGAGATTTGAGACTGAGTTTCAGAATGATTTTACAGAGAGTACAGTTTGGAAACTTGGGTGCACAAGGACTGTTACAGAAAGCAGAGTTTGGAGACTTTTTTTCAGAAGGATCATACAGATAGGAGAGGTTGGAGAGTGGGGTGCAGAAGGATCGAGGTAGAGAGCAAAAGTGGGAGACTCAGTTGTAGAAGAATCATTGCATAGCAAAGTGGAGACTGGAGTGCAGAAGGATCATAACAGAGAGAAGAAGTGGGAGACTGTGGTGCAGAAGGACAGTTACAGAGAGCACAGTTTGGAAACTGGGGTGCAGATAGAATTTTGCAGAAAGCAGAGGTTGAATACTGGGGTGCAGATGGACTGTTGCAGAGAGCAGAGGTTGGAGACTGAGATGCAGAAAGACTGTTTCACATAGCAGACGTTGGAGACTGAGGCAAAAAATTATGATACAGAAAGCAGAGGTGGGAGACTGGGGTGCAGAAGAATTGTTACAGAGAGCAGAGTTTGGAGACTGGTGTACAGAAGGACTGTTACAAAGAGCAGC
>NW_027525793.1:0-15410 GCF_052094955.1 Ictidomys tridecemlineatus
TCTGAGATTTCAGGCAACTCGTAGTTTTTTGGAAGCTAGGCAGGCCCTTTCCATGAAAGTGATTCTCGCCAGTCTCTGCTTAGGGCTACATCAACAGCAAACAAACCATAGAGATAGAACTTGAAACTGCTTTATGGTGTCAAGTTTCAAAGAGCTAGCACAAACCGTGTTTGATTTAGAGTTCCAAACACATGTATACCTATAGGAGAAAACAGAGTGAAACCTCAAAATGAAACCGGTTACTGCCAACGAATGGTTTAACCTAGAAGAACCAAATTTGGCGAGCCAAGTGGGATTGGTGTACTGATCATTACCTGAAAGTTTCATCAAGATTGGGTGAAAAAGTGTGTTCTGAGATTTCAGGCAACTCGTAGTTTTTTGGAAGCTAGGCAGGCCCTTTCCATGAAAGTGATTCTCGCCAGTCTCTGCTTAGGGCTACATCAACAGCAAACAAACCATAGAGATAGAACTTGAAACTGCTTTATGGTGTCAAGTTTCAAAGAGCTAGCACAAACCGTGTTTGATTTAGAGTTCCAAATACATGTATCCCTATAGGAGAAAACAGAGTGAAACCTCAAAATGAAACCGGTTACTGCCAACGAACGGTGTCACCTAGAAAAACGAAATTTGGCGAGCCAAGTGGGATTGATGTACTGATCATTATCTGAAAGTTTCATCAAGATTGGGTGAAAAAGTGTGTGCTGAGATTTCAGGCAACTCGCAGTTTTTTGGAAGCTTGGCAGGCCCTTTCCATGAAAGTGATTCTCGCCAGTCTCTGCTTAGGGCTACATCAACAGCAAACAAACCATAGAGATAGAACTTGAAACTGCTTTATGGTGTCAAGTTTCAAAGAGCTAGCACAAACCGTGTTTGATTTAGAGTTCCAAATACATGTATCCCTATAGGAGAAAACAGAGTGAAACCTCAAAATGAAACCGGTTACTGCCAACGAACCGTTTCACCTAGAAGAACAAAATTTGGCGAGCCAAGTGGGATTGGTGTACTGATCATTTCCTGAAAGTTTCATCAAGATTGGGTGAAAAAGTGTGTGCTGAGATTTCAGGCAACTCGTAGTTTTTTGGAAGCTTGGCAGGCCCTTTCCATGAAAGTGATTCTCGCCATTCTCTGCTTAGAGCTACATCAACAGCAAACTTGAAACTGCTTTACGGTGTCAAGTTTCAAAGAGCTAGCACAAACCGTGTTTGATTTAGAGTTCCAAATACATGTATCCCTATAGGAGAAAACAGAGTGAAACCTCAAAATGAAACCGGTTACTGCCAACGAACGGTTTCACCTAGAAGAACGAAATTTGGCGAACCAAGTGGGATTGGTGTACTGATCATTACCTGAAAGTTTCATCAAGATTGGGTGAAAAAGTGTGTTCTGAGATTTCAGGCAACTCGTAGTTTTTTGGAAGCTTGGCAGGCCCTTTCCATAAAAGTGTTCTCGCCAGTCTCTGCTTAGGGCTACATCAACAGCAAACAAACCATAGAGATAGAACTTGAAACTGCTTTATGGTGTCAAGTTTCAAAGAGCTAGCACAAACCGTGTGTGATTTAGAGTTCCAAATACATGTATCCCTATAGCAGAAAACAGAGTGAAACCTCAAAATGGAACCGGTTACTGCCAACGAACGGTTTCACCTAGAAGAACGAAATTTGGCGAGCCAAGTGGGATTGGTGTACTGATCATTACCTGAAAGTTTCATCAAGATTGGGTCAAAAAGTGTGTGCTGAGATTTCAGGCAACTCGTAGTTTTTTGAAAGCTTGGCAGGCCCTTTCCATGAAAGTGATTCTCGCCAGTCTCTGCTTAGAGCTCCATCAACAGCAAACAAACCTTAGAGATAGAACTTGAAACTGCTTTATGGTGTCAAGTTTCAAAGAGCTAGCACAAACCGTGTTTGATTTAGAGTTCCAAATACCTGTATCCCTATAGGAGAAAACAGAGTGAAACCTCAAAATGAAACCGGTTACTGCCAACGAACGGTTTCACATAGAAGAACGAAATTTGGCGAGCCAAGTGGGATTGGTGTACTGATCATTTCCTGAAAGTTTCATCAAGATTGGGTGAAAAAGTGTGTGCTGAGATTTCTGGCAACTCGTAGTTTTTTGGAAGCTTGGCAGGCCCTTTCCATGAAAGTGATTCTCGCCAGTCCCTGCTTAGGGCTACATCAACAGCAAACAAACCATAGAGATAGAACTTGAAACTGCTTTTTGGTGTCAAGTTTCAAAGAGCTAGCACAAACCGTGTTTGATTTAGAGTTCCAAATACATGTATCCCTACAGGAGAAAACAGAGTGAAACCTCAAAATGAAACCGGTTACTGCCAACGAACGGTTTCACCTAGAAGAACGAAATTTGGCGAGCCAAGTGGGATTGGTGTACTGATCATTACCTGAAAGTTTCATCAAGATTGGGTGAAAAAGTGTGTGCTGAGATTTCAGGCAACTCGTAGTTTTTTGGAAGCTTCGCAGGCCCTTTCCATGAAAGTGATTCTCGCCAGTCTCTGCTTAGGGCTACATCAACAGCAAACAAACCATAGAGATAGAACTTCAAACTGCTTTATGGTGTCAAGTTTCAAAGAGCTAGCACAAACCGTGTTTGATTTAGAGTTCCAAATACATGTATCCCTATAGGAGAAAACAGAGTGAAACCTCAAAATAAAACCGGTTACTGCCAACAAACGGTTTAACCTAGAAGAACCAAATTTGGCGAGCCAAGTGGGATTGGTGTACTGATCATTACCTGAAAGTTTCATCAAGATTGGGTGAAAAAGTGTGTGCTGAGATTTCAGGCAACTCGTAGTTATTTGGAAGCTAGGCAGGCCCTTTCCATGAAAGTGATTCTCGCCAGTCTCTGCTTAGGGCTACATCAACAGCAAACAAACCATAGAGATAGAACTTGAAACTGCTTTATGGTGTCAAGTTTCAAAGAGCTAGCACAAACCGTGTTTGATTTAGAGTTCCAAATACATGTATCCCTATAGGAGAAAACAGAGTGAAACCTCAAAATGAAACCGGTTACTGCCAACGAACGGTTTCACCTAGAAGAAGGAAATTTGGTGAGCCAAGTGGGATTGGTGTACTGATCATTACCTGAAAGTTTGATCAAGATTGGGTGAAAAAGTGTGTGCTGAGATTTCAGGCAACTCGTAGTTTTTTGAAAGCTTGGCAGGCCCTTTCCATGAAAGTGATTCTCGCCAGTCTCTGCTTAGGGCTACATCAACAGCAAACAAACCATAGAGATAGAACTTGAAACTGCTTTATGGTGTCAAGTTTCAAAGAGCTAGCACAAACCGTGTTTGATTTAGAGTTCTAAATACATGTATCCCTATAGGAGAAAACAGAGTGAAACCTCAAAATGAAACCGGTTACTGCCAACGAACGGTTTCACCTGGAAAAACGAAATTTGGCGAGCCAAGTGGGATTGGTGTACTGATCATTACCTGAAAGTTTCATTAAGATTGGGTGAAAAAGTGTGTGCTGAGATTTCAGGCAACTCGTAGTTTTTTGGAAGCTTGGCAGGCCCTTTCCATGAAAGTGATTCTCTCCAGTCTCTGCTTAGGGCTACATCAACAGCAAACAAACCATAGAGATAGAACTTGAAACTGCTTTATGGTGTCAAGTTTCAAAGAGCTAGCACAAACCGTGTTTGATTTAGAGTTCCAAATACATGTATCCCTATAGGAGAAAATAGAGTGAAACCTCAAAAAGAAACCAGTTACTGCCAACGAACGGTTTCACCTAGAAAAACGAAATTTGGCGAGCCAAGTGGGATTGGTGTACTGATCATTACCTGAAAGTTTCATCAAGATTGGTTGAAAAAGTGTGTGCTGAGATTTCAGGCAACTCGTAGTTTTTTGGAAGCTTGGCAGGCCCTTTCCATGAAAGTGAATCTCGCCAGTCTCTGCTTAGGGCTACATCAACAGCAAACAAACCATAGAGATAGAACTTGAAACTGCTTTATGGTGTAAAGTTTCAAAGAGCTAGCACAAACCGTGTTTGATTTAGAGTTCCAAATACATGTATCCCTATAGGAGAAAACAGAGTGAAACCTCAAAATGAAACCGGTTACTGCCAAGGAACGGTTTCACCTAGAAGAACAAAATTTGGTGAGCGAAGTGGGATTGGTGTGCTGATCATTACCTGAAAGTTTCATCAAGATTGGGTGAAAAAGTGTGTGCTGAGATTTCCGGCAACTCGTAGTTTTTTGAAAGCTTGGCAGGCCCTTTCCATGAAAGTGATTCTCGCCAGTCTCTGCTTATGGCTACATCAACAGCAAACAAACCATAGAGATAGAACTTGAAACTGCTTTATGGTGTCAAGTTTCAAAGAGATAGCACAAATTGTGTTTGATTTACAGTTCCAAATACATGTATCCCTATACGAGAAAACAGAGTGAAACCTCAAAATGAAACCGGTTACTGCCAACGAACGGTTTCACCTAGAAGAACGAAATTCGGCGAGCCAAGTGGGATTGGTGTTCTGATCATTACCTGAAAGTTTCATCAAGATTGGGTGAAAAAGTGTGTGCTGAGATTTCAGGCAACTCGTAGTTTTTTGGAAGCTTGGCAAGCCCTTTCCATGAAAGTGATTCTCGCCAGTCTCTGCTTAGGGCTACATCACCAGCAATCAAACCATAGAGATAGAACTTGAAACTGCTTTATGGTGTCAAGTTTCAAAGAGCTAGCACAAACCGTGTTTGATTTAGAGTTCCAAATACATGTATCCCTACAGGAGAAAACAGAGTGAAACCTCAAAATGAAACCGGTTACTGCCAACGAACGGTTTAACCTAGAAGAACAAAATTTGGCGAGCCAAGTGGGATTGGTGTACTGATCATTACCTGAATGTTTCATCAAGATTGGGTGAAAAAGTGTGTGCTGAGATTTCAGGCAACTCGTAGTTTTTTGGAAGCTAGGCAGGCCCTTTCCATGAAAGTGATTCTCGCCAGTCTCTGCTTAGGGCTACATCAACAGCAAACAAACCATAGAGATACAACTTGAAACTGCTTTATGGTGTCAAGTTTCAAAGAGCTAGCACAAACCGTGTTTGATTTAGAGTTCCAAATACATGTATCCCTATAGGAGAAAACAGAGTGAAACCTCAAAATGAAACCGGTTACTGCCAACGAACGGTTTAACCTAGAAGATCAAAATTTGGCGAGCCAAGTGGGATTGGTGTACTGATCATTACCTGAAAGTTTCATCAAGATTGGGTGAAAAAGTGTGTTCTGAGATTTCAGTCAGTTCAGGCAACTCGTAGTTTTTTGGAAGCTAGCAGGCCCTTTCCATGAAAGTGATTCTCGCCAGTCTCTGCTTAGGGCTACATCAACAGCAAACAAACCATAGAGATAGAACTTGAAACTGCTTTATGGTGTCAAGTTTCAAAGAGCTAGCACAAACCGTGTTTGATTTAGAGTTCCAAACACATGTATACCTATAGGAGAAAACAGAGTGAAACCTCAAAATGAAACCGGTTACTGCCAACGAATGGTTTAACCTAGAAGAACCAAATTTGGCGAGCCAAGTGGGATTGGTGTACTGATCATTACCTGAAAGTTTCATCAAGATTGGGTGAAAAAGTGTGTTCTGAGATTTCAGGCAACTCGTAGTTTTTTGGAAGCTCGGCAAGTCCTTTCCATGAAAGTGATTCTCGCCAGTCTCTGCTTAGGGCTACATCAACAGCAAACAAACCATAGAGATAGAACTTGAAACTGCTTTATGGTGTCAAGTTTCAAAGAGCTAGCACAAACCGTGTTTGATTTAGAGTTCCAAATACATGTATCCCTATAGGAGAAAACAGAGTGAAACCTCAAAATGAAACCGGTTACTGCCAACGAACGGTGTCACCTAGAAAAACGAAATTTGGCGAGCCAAGTGGGATTGATGTACTGATCATTATCTGAAAGTTTGATCAAGATTGGGTGAAAAAGTGTGTGCTGAGATTTCAGGCAACTCGCAGTTTTTGGAAGCTTGGCAGGCCCTTTCCATGAAAGTGATTCTCGCCAGTCTCTGCTTAGGGCTACATCAACAGCAAACAAACCATAGAGATAGAACTTGAAACTGCTTTATGGTGTCAAGTTTCAAAGAGCTAGCACAAACCGTGTTTGATTTAGAGTTCCAAATACATGTATCCCTATAGGACAAAACAGAGTGAAACCTCAAAATGAAACCGGTTACTGCCAACGAACGGTTTCACCTAGAAGAACAAAATTGGCGAGCCAAGTGGGATTGGTGTACTGATCATTTCCTGAAAGTTTCATCAAGATTGGGTGAAAAAGTGTGTGCTGAGATTTCAGGCAACTCGTAGTTTTTTGGAAGCTTGGCAGGCCCTAAAAGTGATTCTCGCCATTCTCTGCTTAGAGCTACATCAACAGCAAACAAACCATAGAGATAGAACTTGAAACTGCTTTACGGTGTCAAGTTTCAAAGAGCTAGCACAAACCGTGTTTGATTTAGAGTTCCAAATACATGTATCCCTATAGAAGAAAACAGAGTGAAACCTCAAAATGAAACCGGTTACTGCCAACGAACGGTTTCACCTAGAAGAACGAAATTTGGCGAACCAAGTGGGATTGGTGTACTGATCATTACCTGAAGTTTCATCAAGATTGGGTGAAAAAGTGTGTTCTGAGATTTCAGGCAACTCGTAGTTTTTTGGAAGCTTGGCAGGCCCTTTCCATGAAAGTGTTTCTCGCCAGTCTCTGCTTAGGGCTACATCAACAGCAAACAAACCATAGAGATAGAACTTGAAACTGCTTTATGGTGTCAAGTTTCAAAGAGCTAGCACAAACCGTGTGTGGATTTAGAGTTCCAAATACATGTATCCCTATAGCAGAAAACAGAGTGAAACCCTCAAAATGGAACCGGTTACTGCCAACGAACGGTTTCACCTAGAAGAACGAAATTTGGCGAGCCAAGTGGGATTGGTGTACTGATCATTACCTGAAAGTTTCATCAAGATTGGGTCAAAAAGTGTGTGCTGAGATTTCAGGCAACTCGTAGTTTTTTGCAAGCTTGGCAGGCCCTTTCCATGAAAGTGATTCTCGCCAGTCTCTGCTTAGAGCTCCATCAACAGCAAACAAACCTTAGAGATAGAACTTGAAACTGCTTTATGGTGTCAAGTTTCAAAGAGCTAGCACAAACCGTGTTTGATTTAGAGTTCCAAATACATGTATCCCTATAGGAGAAAACAGAGTGAAACCTCAAAATGAAACCGGTTACTGCCAACGAACGGTTTCACATAGAAGAACGAAATTTGGCGAGCCAAGTGGGATTGGTGTACTGATCATTTCCTGAAAGTTTCATCAAGATTGGGTGAAAAAGTGTGTGCTGAGATTTCTGGCAACTCGTAGTTTTTTGGAAGCTTGGCAGGCCCTTTCCATGAAAGTGATTCTCGCCTGTCCCTGCTTAGGGCTACATCAACAGCAAACAAACCATAGAGATAGAACTTGAAACTGCTTTTTGGTGTCAAGTTTCAAAGAGCTAGCACAAACCGTGTTTGATTTAGAGTTCCAAATACATGTATCCCTACAGGAGAAAACAGAGTGAAACCTCAAATGAAACCGGTTACTGCCCACGAACGGTTTCACCTAGAAGAACGAAATTTGGCGATCCAAGTGGGATTGGTGTACTGATCATTACCTGAAAGTTTCATCAAGATTGGGTGAAAAAGTGTGTGCTGAGATTTCAGGCAACTCGTAGTTTTTTGGAAGCTTCGCAGGCCCTTTCCATGAAAGTGATTCTCGCCAGTCTCTGCTTAGGGCTACATCAACAGCAAACAAACCATAGAGATAGAACTTGAAACTGCTTTATGGTGTCAAGTTTAAAGAGCTAGCACAAACCGTGTTTGATTTAGAGTTCCAAATACATGTATCCCTATAGGAGAAAACAGAGTGAAACCTCAAAATGAAACCGGTTACTGCCAACGAACGGTTTCACCTAGAACATCGAAATTTGGCGAGCCAAGTGGGATTGGTGTACTGATCATTACCTGAAAGTTTCATCAAGATTGGGTGAAAAAGTGTGTGCTGAGATTTCAGGCAACTCGTAGTTTTTTGGAAGCTTGGCAGGCCCTTTCCATGAAAGTGATTCTCGCCAGTCTCTGCTTAGGGCTACATCAACAGCAAACAAACCATAGAGATAGAACTTGAAACTGCTTTATGGTGTCAAGTTTCAAAGAGCCTAGCACAAACCGTGTTGATTTAGAGTTCCAAATACATGTATCCCTATAGGAGAAAACAGAGTGAAACCTCAAAATAAAACCGGTTACTGCCAACAAACGGTTTAACCTAGAAGAACCAAATTTGGCGAGCCAAGTGGGATTGGTGTACTGATCATTACCTGAAAGTTTCATCAAGATTGGGTGAAAAAGTGTGTGCTGAGATTTCAGGCAACTCGTAGTTATTTGGAAGCTAGGCAGGCCCTTTCCATGAAAGTGATTCTCGCCAGTCTCTGCTTAGGGCTACATCAACAGCAAACAAACCATAGAGATAGAACTTGAAACTGCTTTATGGTGTCAAGTTTCAAAGAGCTAGCACAAACCGTGTTTGATTTAGAGTTCCAAATACATGTATCCCTATAGGAGAAAACAGAGTGAAACCTCAAAATGAAACCGGTTACTGCCAACGAACGGTTTCACCTAGAAGAAGGAAATTTGGTGAGCCAACTGGGATTGGTGTACTGATCATTACCTGAAAGTTTGATCAAGATTGGGTGAAAAAGTGTGTGCTGAGATTTCAGGCAACTCGTAGTTTTTTGAAAGCTTGGCAGGCCCTTTCCATGAAAGTGATTCTCGCCAGTCTCTGCTTAGGGCTACATCAACAGCAAACAAACCATAGAGATAGAACTTGAAACTGCTTTATGGTGTCAAGTTTCAAAGAGCTAGCACAAACCGTGTTTGATTTAGAGTTCTAAATACATGTATCCCTATAGGAGAAAACAGAGTGAAACCTCAAAATGAAACCGGTTACTGCCAACGAACGGTTTCACCTGGAAAAACGAAATTTGGCGAGCCAAGTGGGATTGGTGTACTGATCATTACCTGAAAGTTTCATTAAGATTGGGTGAAAAAGTGTGTGCTGAGATTTCAGGCAACTCGTAGTTTTTTGGAAGCTTGGCAGGCCCTTTCCATGAAAGTGATTCTCGCCAGTCTCTGCTTAGGGCTACATCAACAGCAAACAAACCATAGAGATAGAACTTGAAACTGCTTTATGGTGTCAAGTTTCAAAGAGCTAGCACAAACCGTGTTTGATTTAGAGTTCCAAATACATGTATCCCTATAGGAGAAAATAGAGTGAAACCTCAAAATGAAACCAGTTACTGCCAACGAACGGTTTCACCTAGAAAAACGAAATTTGGCGAGCCAAGTGGGATTGGTGTACTGATCATTACCTGAAAGTTTCATCAAGATTGGTTGAAAAAGTGTGTGCTGAGATTTCAGGCAACTCGTAGTTTTTTGGAAGCTTGGCAGGCCCTTTCCATGAAAGTGAATCTCGCCAGTCTCTGCTTAGGGCTACATCAACAGCAAACAAACCATAGAGATAGAACTTGAAACTGCTTTATGGTGTAAAGTTTCAAAGAGCTAGCACAAACCGTGTTTGATTTAGAGTTCCAAATACATGTATCCCTATAGGAGAAAACAGAGTGAAACCTCAAAATGAAACCGGTTACTGCCAAGGAACGGTTTCACCTAGAAGAACAAAATTTGGTGAGCGAAGTGGGATTGGTGTGCTGATCATTACCTGAAAGTTTCATCAAGATTGGGTGAAAAAGTGTGTGCTGAGATTTCCGGCAACTCGTAGTTTTTTGAAAGCTTGGCAGGCCCTTTCCATGAAAGTGATTCTCGCCAGTCTCTGCTTAGGGCTACATCAACAGCAAACAAACCATAGAGATAGAACTTGAAACTGCTTTATGGTGTCAAGTTTCAAAGAGACAGCACAAATTGTGTTTGATTTACAGTTCCAAATACATGTATCCCTATACGAGAAAACAGAGTGAAACCTCAAAATGAAACCGGTTACTGCCAACGAACGGTTTCACCTAGAAGAACGAAATTCGGCGAGCCAAGTGTGATTGGTGTTCTGATCATTACCTGAAAGTTTCATCAAGATTGGGTGAAAAAGTGTGTGCTGAGATTTCAGGCAACTCGTAGTTTTTTGGAAGCTTGGCAAGCCCTTTCCATGAAAGTGATTCTCGCCAGTCTCTGCTTAGGGCTACATCAACAGCAAACAAACCATAGAGATAGAACTTGAAACTGCTTTATTGTGTCAAGTTTCAAAGAGCTAGCACAAACCGTGTTTGATTTAGAGTTCTAAATACATGTATCCCTATAGGAGAAAACAGAGTGAAACCTCAAAATGAAACCGGTTACTGCCAACGAACGGTTTCACCTAGAAAAATGAAATTTGGCGAGCCAAGTGGGATTGGTGTACTGATCATTACCTGAATGTTTCATCAAGATTGGGTGAAAAAGTGTGTGCTGAGATTTCAGGCAACTCGTAGTTTTTTGGAAGCTTGGCAGGCCCTTTCCATGAAAGTGATTCTCGCCAGTCTCTGCTTAGGGCTACATCAACAGCAAACAAACCATAGAGATAGAACTTGAAACTGCTTTATGGTGTCAAGTTTCAAAGAGCTAGCACAAACCGTGTTTGATTTAGAGTTCCAAATACATGTATCCATATAGGAGAAAATAGAGTGAAACCTTAAAATGAAACCGGTTACTGCCAACGAACGGTTTCACCTAGAAGAACAAAATTTGGCGAGCCAAGTGGGATTGGTGTACTCATCATTACCTGAAAGTTTCATCAAGATTGGTTGAAAAAGTGTGTTCTGAGATTTCAGGCAACTCGTAGTTTTTTGGAAGCTAGGCAGGCCCTTTCAATGAAAGTGATTCTCGCCAGTCTCTGCTTAGGGCTACATCAACAGCAAACAAACCATAGAGATAGAACTTGAAACTGCTTTATGGTGTCAAGTTTCAAAGAGCTAGCACAAACCGTGTTTGATTTACAGTTCCAAATACATGTATCCCTATAGGAGAAAACAGAGTGAAACCTCAAAATGAAACCGGTTACTGCCAACGAACGGTTTCACCTAGAAGAACGAAATTTGGCGAGCCAAGTGGGATTGGTGTTCTGATCATTACCTGAAAGTTTCATCAAGATTGGGTGAAAAAGTGTGTGCTGAGATTTCAGGCAACTCGTAGTTTTTTGAAAGCTTGGCAGGCCCTTTCCATGAAAGTGATTCTCGCCAGTCTCTGCTTAGGGCTACATCAACAGCAAACAAACCATAGAGATAGAACTTGAAACTGCTTTATGGTGTCAAGTTTCAAAGAGCTAGCACAAACCGTGTTTGATTTAGAGTTCCAAATACATGTATCCCTATAGGAGAAAACAGAGTGAAACCTCAAAATGAAACCGGTTACTGCCAACGAACGGTTTCACCTAGAAGAACAAAATTTGGCGAGCCAAGTGGGATTGGTGTACTCATCATTACCTGAAAGTTTCATCAAGATTGGGTGAAAAAGTGTGTTCTGAGATTTCAGGCAACTCGTAGTTTTTTGGAAGCTAGGCAGGCCCTTTCAATGAAAGTGATTCTCGCCAGTCTCTGCTTAGGGCTACATCAACAGCAAACAAACCATAGAGATAGAACTTGAAACTGCTTTATGGTGTCAAGTTTCAAAGAGCTAGCACAAACCGTGTTTGATTTACAGTTCCAAATACATGTATCCCTATAGGAGAAAACAGAGTGAAACCTCAAAATGAAACCGGTTACTGCCAACGAACGGTTTCACCTAGAAGAACGAAATTTGGCGAGCCAAGTGGGATTGGTGTACTGATCATTACCTGAAAGTTTCATCAAGATTGGGTGAAAAAGTGTGTGCTGAGATTTCAGGCAACTCGTAGTTTTTGAATGCTTGGCAGGCCCTTTCCATGAAAGTGATTCTCGCCAGTCTCTGCTTAGGGCTACATCAACAGCAAACAAACCATAGAGATAGAACTTGAAACTGCTTTATGGTGTCAAGTTTCAAAGAGCTAGCACAAACCGTGTTTGATTTAGAGTTCCAAATACATGTATCCCTATAGGAGAAAACAGAGTGAAACCTCAAAATGAAACCGGTTACTGCCAACGAACAATTTAACCTAGAAGAACAAAATTTGGCGAGCCAAGTGGGATTGGTGTACTGATCATTACCTGAAAGTTTCATCAAGATTGGGTGAAAAAGTGTGTTCTGAGATTTCAGGCAACTCGTAGTTTTTTGGAAGCTAGGCAGGCCCTTTCCATGAAAGTGATTCTCGCCAGTCTCTGCTTAGGGCTACATCACCAGCAAACAAACCATAGAGATAGAACTTGAAACTGCTTTATGTTGTCAAGTTTCAAAGAGCTAGCACAAACCGTGTTTGATTTAGAGTTCCAAATACATGTATCCCTACAGGAGAAAACAGAGTGAAACCTCAAAATGAAACCGGTTACTGCCAACGAACGGTTTAACCTAGAAGAACAAAATTTGGCGAGCCAAGTGGGATTGGTGTACTGATCATTACCTGAAAGTTTCATCAAGATTGGGTGAAAAAGTGTGTGCTGAGATTTCAGGCAACTCGTAGTTTTTTGGAAGCTAGGCAGGCCCTTTCCATGAAAGTGATTCTCACCAGTCTCTGCTTAGGGCTACATCAACAGCAAACAAACCATAGAGATAGAACTTGAAACTGCTTTATGGTGTCAAGTTTCAAAGAGCTAGCACAAACCGTGTTTGATTTAGAGTTCCAAATACATGTATCCCTATAGGAGAAAACAGAGTGAAACCTCAAAATGAAACCGGTTACTGCCAACGAACGGTTTAACCTAGAAGAACGACATTTGGCGAGCCAAGTGGGATTGGTGTACTGATCATTACCTGAAAGTTTCATCAAGATTGGGTGAAAAAGTGTGTGCTGAGATTTCAGGCAACTCATAGTTTTTTGGAAGCTTGGCAGGCCCTTTCCATGAAAGTGAATCTCGCCAGTCTCTGCTTAGGGCTACATCAACAGCAAACAAACCATAGAGATAGAACTTGAAACTGCTTTATGGTGTCAAGTTTCAAAGAGCTAGCACAAACCGTGTTTGATTTAGAGTTCCAAATACATGTATACCTATAGGAGAAAACAGAGTGAAACCTCAAAATGAAACCGGTTACTGCCAACGAATGGTTTAACCTAGAAGAACCAAATTTGGCGAGCCAAGTGGGATTGGTGTACTGATCATTACCTGAAAGTTTCATCAAGATTGGTTGAAAAAGTGTGTTCTGAGATTTCAGGCAACTCGTAGTTTTTTGGAAGCTCGGCAAGTCCTTTCCATGAAAGTGATTCTCGACAGTCTCTGCTTAGGGCTACATCAACAGCAAACAAACCATAGAGATAGAACTTGAAACTGCTTTATGGTGTCAAGTTTCAAAGAGCTAGCACAAACCGTGTTTGATTTAGAGTTCCAAATACATGTATCCCTATAGGAGAAAACAGAGTGAAACCTCAAAATGAAACCGGTTACTGCCAACGAACGGTGTCACCTAGAAAAACGAAATTTGGCGAGCCAAGTGGGATTGATGTACTGATCATTATCTGAAAGTTTGATCAAGATTGGGTGAAAAAGTGTGTGCTGAGATTTCAGGCAACTCGCAGTTTTTTGGAAGCTTGGCAGGCCCTTTCCATGAAAGTGATTCTCGCCAGTCTCTGCTTAGGGCTACATCAACAGCAAACAAACATAGAGATAGAACTTGAAACTGCTTTATGGTGTCAAGTTTCAAAGAGCTAGCACAAACCGTGTTTGATTTAGAGTTCCAAATACATGTATCCCTATAGGAGAAAACAGAGTGAAACCTCAAAATGAAACCGGTTACTGCCAACGAACGGTTTCACCTAGAAGAACAAAATTTGGCGAGCCAAGTGGGATTGGTGTACTGATCATTTCCTGAAAGTTTCATCAAGATTGGGTGAAAAAGTGTGTGCTGAGATTTCAGGCAACTCGTAGTTTTTTGGAAGCTTGGCAGGCCCTTTCCATAAAAGTGATTCTCGCCATTCTCTGCTTAGGGCTACATCAACAGCAAACAAACCATAGAGATAGAACATGAAACTGCTTTACGGTGTCAAGTTTCAAAGAGCTAGCACAAACCGTGTTTGATTTAGAGTTCCAAATACATGTATCCCTATAGGAGAAAACAGAGTGAAACCTCAAAATGAAACCGGTTACTGCCAACGAACGGTTTCACCTAGAAGAACGAAATTTGGCGAGCCAAGTGGGATTGGTGTACTGATCATTACCTGAAAGTTTCATCAAGATTGGGTGAAAAAGTGTGTTCTGAGATTTCAGGCAACTCGTAGTTTTTTGGAAGCTTGGCAGGCCCTTTCCATGAAAGTGATTCTCGCCAGTCTCTGCTTAGAGCTCCATCAACAGCAAACAAACCTTAGAGATAGAACTTGAAACTGCTTTATGGTGTCAAGTTTCAAAGAGCTAGCACAAACCGTGTTTGATTTAGAGTTCCAAATACATGTATCCCTATAGGAGAAAACAGAGTGAAACCTCAAAATGAAACCGGTTACTGCCAACGAACGGTTTCACCTAGAAGAACGAAATTTGGCGAGCCAAGTGGGATTGGTGTACTGATCATTACCTGAACGTTTCATCAAGATTGGGTGAAAAACTGTGTTCTGAGATTTCAGGCAACTCGTAGTTTTTTGGAAGCTTGGCAGGCCCTTTCCATGAAAGTGATTCTCGCCAGTCTCTGCTTAGGGCTACATCAACAGCAAACAAACCATAGAGATAGAACTTGAAACTGCTTTATGGTGTCAAATTTCAAAGAGCTAGCACAAACCGTGTTTGATTTAGAGTTCCAAATACATGTATCCCTATACGAGAAAACAGAGTGAAACCTCAAAATGAAACCGGTTACTGCCAACGAACGGTTTCACCTAGAAGAACGAAATTTGGCGAACCAAGTGGGATTGGTGTACTGATCATTACCTGAAAGTTTCATCAAGATTGGGTGAAAAAGTGTGTGCTGAGATTTCAGGCAACTCGTAGTTTTTTGGAAGCTTGGCAGGCCCTTTCCATGAAAGTGATTCTCGCCAGTCTCTGCTTAGGGCTACATCAACAGCAAACAAACCATAGAGATAGAACTTGAAACTGCTTTATGGTGTCAAGTTTCAAAGAGCTAGCACAAACCGTGTTTGATTTAGAGTTCCAAATACATGTATCCCTATACGAGAAAACAGAGTGAAACCTCAAAATGAAACCGGTTACTGCCAACGAACGGTTTCACCTAGAAGAACGAAATTTGGCGAACCAAGTGGGATTGGTGTACTGATCATTACCTGAAAGTTTCATCAAGATTGGGTGAAAAAGTGTGTTCTGAGATTTCAGGCAACTCGTAGTTTTTTGG
>NW_027525794.1:0-15398 GCF_052094955.1 Ictidomys tridecemlineatus
GGCAGTAACCGGTTTCGTTTTGAGGTTTCACTCTTTTTTCTCCTATAGGGATACATGCATTTGGAACTCTAAATCAAACACGGTTTGTGCTAGCTCTTTGAAACTTGACACAATAAAGCAGTTTCAAGTTGTATCTCTATGGCTTGTTTGCTGTTGATGTAGCCCTAAGCAGAGACTGGCGAGAATCACTTTCATGGAAAGGGCCTGCCAAGCTTCCAAAAAACTACGAGTTGCCTGAAATCTCAGAAAACACTTTTTCACCCAATCTTGATGAAACTTTCAGGTAATGATCAGTACACCAATCCCACTTGGCTCGCCAAATTTCGTTCTTCTAAGTTAAACCGTTCGTTGGCAGTAACCGGTTTCATTTTGAGGTTTCACTCTGTTTTCTCCTATAGGGATACATGTATTTGGAACTCTAAATCAAACACGGTTTGTGCTAGCTCTTTGAAACTTGACACAATAAAGCAGTTTCAAGTTGTATCTCTATGGTTTGTTTGCTGTTGATGTAGCCCTAAGCAGAGACTGGCGAGAATCACTTTCATGGAAAGGGCCTGCCAAGCTTCCAAAAAACTACGAGTTGCCTGAAATCTAAGCAAACACTTTTTCACCCAATCTTGATGAAACTTTCAGGTAATGATCAGTACACCAATCCCACTTGGCTCACCAAATTTCGTTCTTCTAGGTTAAACCGTTCGTTGGCAGTAACCGGTTTCGTTTTGAGGTTTTACTCTTTTTTCTCCTATAGGGATACATGCATTTGGAACTCTAAATCAAACACGGTTTGTGCTAGCTCTTTGAAACTTGACACAATAAAGCAGTTTCAAGTTCTATCTCTATGGTTTGTTTGCTGTTGATGTAGCCCTAAGCAGAGACTGGCGAGAATCACTTTCATGGAAAGGGCCTGCCAAGCTTCCAAAAAACAACGAGTTGCCTGAAATCTAAGCAAACACTTTTTCACCCAATCTTGATGAAACTTTCAGGTAATGATCAGTACACCAATCCCACTTGGCTCGCCAAATTTCGTTCTTCTAGGTTAAACCGTTCGATGGCAGTAACTGGTTTCATTTTGAGGTTTCACTCTGTTTTCTCCTATAGGGATACATGTATTTGGAACTCTAAATCAAGCACAGTTTTTGCTAGCTCTTTGAAACTTGACACAATAAAGCAGTTTCAAGTTCTATCTCTATGGTTTGTTTGCTGTTGATGTAGCCCTAAGCAGAGACTGGCGAGAATCACTTTCATGGAAAGGGCCTGCAAAGCTTCCAAACAATTACGAGTTGCCTGAAATCTCAGCAAACACTTTTTCACCCAATCTTGATGAAACTTTCAGGTAATGATCAGTACACCAATCCCACTTGGATCGCAAAATTTCGTTCTTCTAGGTTAAACCGTTCGTTGGCAGTAACCGGTTTCATTTTGAGGTTTCACTCTGTTTTCTCCTATAGGGATACATGTATTTGGAACTCTAAATCAAACACGGTTTGTGCTAGCTGTTTGAAACTTGACATAATAAAGCAGTTTCAAGTTCTATCTCTATGGTTTGTTTGCTGTTGATGTAGCCCTAAGCAGAGACTGGCGAGAATCACTTTCATGGAAAGGGCCTGCCAGGCTTCCAAAAAACTTCGAGTTGCCTGAAATCTCAGCACACACTTTTTCACCCAATCTTGATGAAACTTTCAGGTAATGATCAGTACACCAATCCCACTTGGCTCGCCAAATTTCGTTCTTCTAGGTTAAACCGTTCGTTGGCAGTAACCGGTTTCGTTTTTAGGTTTCACTCTTTTTTCTCCTATAGGGATACATGCATTTGGAACACTAAATCAAACACGGTTTGTGCTAGCTCTTTGAAACTTGACACAATAAAGCAGTTTCAAGTTCTATCTCTATGGTTTGTTTGCTGTTGATGTAGCCCTAAGCAGAGACTGGCGAGAATCACTTTCATGGAAAGGGCCTGCCAAGCTTCCAAAAAACTACGAGTTGCCTGAAATCTCAGCAAACACTTTTTCACCCAATCTTGATGAAACTTTCAGGTAATGATCAGTACACCAATCCCACTTGGCTCGCCAAATTTCGTTCTTCTATGTTAAACCGTTCGTTGGCAGTAACCGGTTTCATTTTGAGGTTTCACTCTGTTTTTCCTATAGGGATACATGTATTTGGAACTCTAAATCAAACACGGTTTGTGCTAGCTCTTTGAAACTTGACACAATAAAGCAGTTTCAAGTCCTATCTCTATGGTTTGTTTTGCTGTTGATGTAGCCCTAAGCAGAGACTGGCGAGAATCACTTTCATGGAAAGGGCCTGCCAAGCTTCCAAATAACTACGAGTTTCCTGAAATCTCAGCAAACACTTTTTCACCCAATCTTGATGATACTTTCAGGTAATGATCAGTACACCAATCCCACTTGGCTCGCCAAATTTCGTTCTTCTAGGTTAAACCATTCGTTGGCAGTAACCGGTTTCATTTTGAGGTTTCACTCTGTTTTTCCTATAGGGATACATGTATTTGGAACTCTAAATCAAACACGGTTTGTGCTAGCTGTTTGAAACTTGACACAATAAAGCAGTTTCAAGTTCTATCTCTATGGTTTGTTTGCTGTTGATGTAGCCCTAAGCAGAGACTGGCGAGAACCACTTTCATGGAAAGGCCCTGCCAAGCTTCCAAAAAACTACGAGTTGCCTGTAATCTAAGCAAACACTTTTTCACCCAATCTTGATGAAACTTTCAGGTAATGATCAGTACAGCAATCCCACTTGGCTCGCCAAATTTCGTTCTTCTATGTTAAACCGTTTTTTGGCAGTAACCGGTTTCGTTTTGAGGTTTCACTCTTTTTTCTCCTATAGGGATACATGCATTTGGAACTCTAAATCAAACACGGTTTGTGCTTGCTGTTTGAAACTTGACACAATAAAGCAGTTTCAAGTTCTATCTCTATGGTTTGTTTGCTGTTTGAAGCCCTAAGCAGAAACTGGCGAGAACCACTTTAATGGAAAGGGCCTGCCAAGCTTCCAAAAAACTACGAGTTGCCTGAAATCTCAGCAAACACTTTTTCACCCAATCTTGATGATACTTTCAGGTAATGATCAGTACACCAATCCCACTTGTCTCGCCAAATTTCGTTCTTCTAGGTTAAACCGTTCGTTGGCAGTAACCGGTTTCATTTTGAGGTTTCACTCTGTTTTCTCCTATAGGGATACATGTATTTGGAACTCTAAATCAAACACGGTTTGTGCTAGCTCTTTGAAACTTGACACAATAAAGCAGTTTCAAGTTCTATCTCTATGGTTTGTTTGCTGTTGATGTAGCCCTAAGCAGAGACTGGCGAGAATCACTTTCATGGAAAGGACCTGCCAAGCTTCCAAAAAACTACGAGTTGCCTGAAATCTAAGCAAACACTTTTTCACCCAATCTTGATGAAACTTTCTGGTAATGATCATTACACAAATCCCACTTGGCTCGCCAAACTTCGTTCTTCTAGGTTAAACCGTTCGTTGGCAGTAACCGGTTTCATTTTGAGGTTTCACTCTGTTTTCTCCTATAGGGATACATGTATTTGGAACTCTAAATCAAACACGGTTTGTGGTAGCTCTTAGAAACTTGACACAATAAAGCAGTTTCAAGTTCTATCTCTATGGTTTGTTTGCTGTTGATGTAGCCCTAAGCAGAGACTGGCGAGAATCACTTTCATGAAAAGGGCCTGTCAAGCTGCCAAGTTTCCTGAAATCTCAGCACACACTTTTTCACCCAATCTTGATGAAACTTTCAGGTAATGATCAGTACACCAATCCCACTTGGCTCGCCAAATTTCGTTCTTTTAGGTTGAACCGTTCGTTGGCAGGAACCGGTTTCATTTTGAGGTTTCACTCTGTTCTCTCCTATAGGGATACATGTATTTGGAACTCTAAATCAAACACGGTTGTGCTAGCTCTTTGAAACTTGACACAATAAAGCAGTTTCAAGTTCTATCTCTATGGTGTGTTTGCTGTTGATGTAGCCCTAAGCAGAGACAGGCGAGAATCACTTTCATGAAAAGGGCCTGCCAAGCTTCCAAAAAACTACGAGTTGCCTGAAATCTCAGCAAACACTTTTTCACCCAATCTTGATGAAACTTTCAGGTAATGATCAGTACACCAATCCCACTTGGCTCGCCAAATTTCGTTCTTCTAGGTTAAACCGTTCGTTGGCAGTAACCGGTTTCATTTTGAGGTTTCACTCTGTTTTCTCCTATAGGGATACATGTATTTGAAACTCTAAATCAAACACGGTTTGTGCTAGCTCTTTGAAACTTGACACAATAAAGCAGTTTCAAGTTCTATCTCTATGGTTTGTTTGCTGTTGATGTAGCCCTAAGCAGTGACTGGCGAGAATCACTTTCATGGAAAGGGCCTGCCAAGCTTCCAAAAAACTACGAGTTGCCTGAAATCTTAGCAAACACTTTTTCACCCAATCATGATGAAACTTTCAGGTAATGATCAGTACACCAATCCCACTTGGCTCGCCAAATTTCTTCTTCTAGGTTAAACCGTTCCTTGGCAGCAACCGGTTTCGTTTTGAGGTTTCACTCTTTTTTCTCCTATAGAGATGCATGCATTTGGAACTCTAAATCAAACACGGTTTGTGCTAGCTCCTTGAAACTTGACACAATAAAGCAGTTTCAAGTTCTATCTCTATGGTTTTTTTGCTGTAGATGTAGCCCTAAGCAGAGACTGGCGAGAATCACTTTCATGAAAAGGGCCTTCCAAGCTTCCAAAAAACTACGAGTTTCCTGAAATCTTAGCACACACTTTTTCACCCAATCTTGATGAAACTTTCAGGTAATGATCAGTACACCAATCCCACTTGGCTCGCCAAATTTTGTTCTTCTAGGTTAAACCGTTTTTTGGCAGTAACCGGTTTCGTTTTGAGGTTTCACTCTTTTTTCTCCTATAGGGATACATGCATTTGGAACTCTAAATCAAACACGGTTTGTGGTAGCTCTTTGAAACTTGACACAATAAAGCAGTTTCAAGTTCTATATCTATGGTTTGTTTGCTGTTGATGTAGCCCTTAGCAGAGACTGGCGAGAATCACTTTCATGGAAAGGGCCTGCGAAGCTTCCAAAAAATTAAGAGTTGCCTGAAATCTCAGCAAACACTTTTTAACCCAATCTTGATGAAACTTTCAGGTAATGATCAGTACACCAATCCCACTTGGCTCGCCAAATATCGTTCTTCTAGGTTAAACCGTTTTTTGGCAGTAACCGGTTTCGTTTTGAGGTTTCACTCTTTTTTCTCCTATAGGGATACATGTATTTGGAACTCTAAATCAAACACGGTTTGTGCTAGCTCCTTGAAACTTGACACAATAAACAGTATCAAGTTCTATCTCTGTGGATTGTTTGCTGTTGATGTAGCCCTAAGCAGAGACTGGCAAGAATCACTTTCATGGAAAGGGCCTGCCAAGCTTCCAAAAAACTACGAGTTGCCTGAAATCTCAGCAAACACTTTTTCACCCAATCTTGATGAAACTTTCAGGTAATGAGCAGTACACAAATCCCACTTGGCTCGCCAAATTTCGTTCTTCTAGGTTAAACCGTTCGTTGGCAGTAACCGGTTTCATTTTGAGGTTTCACTCTGTTTTCTCCTATAGGGATACATGTATTTGGAACTCTAAATCAAATACGGTTTGTGCTAGCTCTTTGAAAC
This sequence comes from Ictidomys tridecemlineatus, assembly GCF_052094955.1. Taxonomy (NCBI): domain Eukaryota; kingdom Metazoa; phylum Chordata; class Mammalia; order Rodentia; family Sciuridae; genus Ictidomys; species Ictidomys tridecemlineatus. The sequence continues at coordinate 5,689 of NW_027525794.1, forward strand.
TTGACACAATAAAGCAGTTTCAAGTTGTATCTCTATGGTTTGTTTGCTGTTGATGTAGCCCTAAGCAGAGAATGGCGAGAATCACTTTCATGGAAAGCGCCTGCCAAGCTTCCAAAAAACTACGAGTTGTCTGAAATCTAAGCAAACACTTTTTCACCCAATCTTGATGAAACTTTCAGGTAATGATCAGTACACCAATCCCACTTGTCTTGCCAAATTCCATCTTCTAGGTTAAACCGTTCGTTGGCAGTAACCGGTTTCATTTTGAGGTCACTCTGTTTTCTCCTATAGGGATACATGTATTTGGAACTCTAAATCAAACACGGTTTGTGCTAGCTCTTTGAAACTTGACACAATAAAACAGTTTCAAGTTGTATCTCTATGGTTTGTTTGCCGTTTATGTAGCCCTAAGCAGAGACTGGCGAGAATCACTTTCATGGAAAGGGCCTGCCAAGCTTCCAAAAAACTTCGAGTTACCTGAAATCTAAGCAAACACTTTTTCACCCAATCTTGATGAAACTTTCAGGTAATGATCAGTACACCAATCCCACTTGGCTCGCCAAATTCCGTTCTTCTAGGTTAAACCGTTCGTTGGCAGTAACCGGTTTCATTTTGAGGTTTCACTCTGTTTTCTCCTATAGGGATACATGTATTTGGAACTCTAAATCAAACACGGTTTGTGCTAGCTCTTTGAAACTTGACACAATAAAGCAGTTTCAAGTTCTATCTCTATGGTTTGTTTGCTGTTGATGTAGCCCTAAGCAGAGACTGGCGAGAATCACTTTCATGGAAAGGACCTGCCAAGCTTCCAAAAAACTACGAGTTGCCTGAAATCTAAGCAAACACTTTTTCACCCAATCTTGATGAAACTTTCAGGTAATGATCAGTACACCAATCCCACTTGGCTCGCCAAATTTCGTTCTTCTAGGTTAAACCGTTCGTTGGCAGTAACCGGTTTCATTTTGAGGTTTCACTCTTTTTTCTCCAATAGAAATACATGCATTTGGAACTCTAAATCAAACACGGTTTGTGCTAGCTCCTTGAAACTTGACACAATAAACAGTATCAAGTTCTATCTCTGTGGATTGTTTGCTGTTGATGTAGCCCTAAGCAGAGACTGGCAAGAATCACTTTCATGGAAAGGGCCTGCCAAGCTTCCAAAAAACTACGAGTTGCCTGAAATCTCAGCAAACACTTTTTCACCCAATCTTGATGAAACTTTCAGGTAATGAGCAGTACACAAATCCCACTTGGCTCGCCAAATTTCGTTCTTCTAGGTTAAACCGTTCGTTGGCAGTAACCGGTTTCATTTTGAGGTTTCACTCTGTTTTCTCCTATAGGGATACATGTATTTGGAACTCTAAATCAAATACGGTTTGTGCTAGCTCTTTGAAACTTGACACAATAAAGCAGTTTCAAGTTGTATCTCTATGGTTTGTTTGCTGTTGATGTAGCCCTAAGCAGAGAATGGCGAGAATCACTTTCATGGAAAGCGCCTGCCAAGCTTCCAAAAAACTACGAGTTGTCTGAAATCTAAGCAAACACTTTTTCACCCAATCTTGATGAAACTTTCAGGTAATGATCAGTACACCAATCCCACTTGTCTTGCCAAATTCCATCTTCTAGGTTAAACCGTTCGTTGGCAGTAACCGGTTTCATTTTGAGGTCACTCTGTTTTCTCCTATAGGGATACATGTATTTGGAACTCTAAATCAAACACGGTTTGTGCTAGCTCTTTGAAACTTGACACAATAAAACAGTTTCAAGTTGTATCTCTATGGTTTGTTTGCCGTTTATGTAGCCCTAAGCAGAGACTGGCGAGAATCACTTTCATGGAAAGGGCCTGCCAAGCTTCCAAAAAACTTCGAGTTACCTGAAATCTAAGCAAACACTTTTTCACCCAATCTTGATGAAACTTTCAGGTAATGATCAGTACACCAATCCCACTTGGCTCGCCAAATTCCGTTCTTCTAGGTTAAACCGTTCGTTGGCAGTAACCGGTTTCATTTTGAGGTTTCACTCTGTTTTCTCCTATAGGGATACATGTATTTGGAACTCTAAATCAAACACGGTTTGTGCTAGCTCTTTGAAACTTGACACAATAAAGCAGTTTCAAGTTCTATCTCTATGGTTTGTTTGCTGTTGATGTAGCCCTAAGCAGAGACTGGCGAGAATCACTTTCATGGAAAGGACCTGCCAAGCTTCCAAAAAACTACGAGTTGCCTGAAATCTAAGCAAACACTTTTTCACCCAATCTTGATGAAACTTTCAGGTAATGATCAGTACACCAATCCCACTTGGCTCGCCAAATTTCGTTCTTCTAGGTTAAACCGTTCGTTGGCAGTAACCGGTTTCATTTTGAGGTTTCACTCTTTTTTCTCCAATAGAAATACATGCATTTGGAACTCTAAATCAAACACGGTTTGTGCTAGCTCTTTGAAACTTGACACAATAAAGCAGTTTCAAGTTCTATCTCTATGGTTTGTTTGCTGTTGATGTAGCCCTAAGCAGAGACTGGCGAGAATCACTTTCATGAAAAGGGCCTGTCAAGCTGCCAAGTTTCCTGAAATCTCAAGCACACACTTTTTCACCCAATCTTGATGAAACTTTCAGGTAATGATCAGTACTCCAATCCCACTTAGCTCGCCAAATTTCGTTCTTCTAGGTTGAACCGTTCGTTGGCAGGAACCGGTTTCATTTTGAGGTTTCACTCTGTTCTCTCCTATAGGGATACATGTATTTGGAACTCTAAATCAAACACGGTTTGTGCTAGCTCTTTGAAACTTGACACAATAAAGCAGTTTCAAGTTCTATCTCTATGGCTTGTTTGCTGTTGATGTAGCCCTAAGCAGAGACTGCCGAGAATCACTTTCATGGAAAGGGCCTGCCAAGCTTCCAAAAAACTACGAGTTGCCTGAAAATCTCAGCAAACACTTTTTCACCCAATCTTGATGATACTTTCAGGTAATGATCAGTACACCAATCCCACTTGTCTCGCCAAATTTCGTTCTTCTAGGTTAACCGTTCGTTGGCAGTAACCGGTTTCGTTTTGAGGTTTTCACTCTTTTTTCTCCTATAAGGATACATGCATTTGGAACTCTAAATCAAACACGGTTTGTGCTAGCTCTTTGAAACTTGACACAATAAAGCAGTTTCAAGTTCTATCTCTATGGTTTGTTTGCTGTTGATGTAGCCCTAAGCAGAGACTGGCGAGAATCACTTTCATGGAAAGGACCTGCCAAGCTTCCAAAAAACTACGAGTTGCCTGAAATCTAAGCAAACACTTTTTCACCCAATCTTGATGAAACTTTCAGGTAATGATCAGTACACCAATCCCACTTGGCTCGCCAAATTTCGTTCTTCTAGGTTAAACCGTTCGTTGGTAGTAATGGGTTTCATTTTGAGGTTTCACTCTGTTTTCTCCTATAGGGATACATGTATTTGGAACTCTAAATCAAACACGGTTTGTGCTAGCTCTTTGAAACTTGACACAATAAAGCAGTTTCAAGTTCTATCTCTATGGTTTGTTTGCTGTTGATGTAGCCCTAAGCAGAGACTGGCGAGAATCACTTTCATGAAAAGGGCCTGTCAAGCTGCCAAGTTTCCTGAAATCTCAGCACACACTTTTTCCCCAATCTTGATGAAACTTTCAGGTAATGATCAGTACTCCAATCCCACTTAGCTCGCCAAATTTCATTCTTCTATGTTGAACCGTTCGTTGGCAGGAACCGGTTTCATTTTGAGGTTTCACTCTGTTCTCTCCTATAGGGATACATGTATTTGGAACTCTAAATCAAACACGGTTTGTGCTAGCTCTTTGAAACTTGACACAATAAAGCAGTTTCAAGTTCTATCTCTATGGCTTGTTTGCTGTTGATGTAGCCCTAAGCAGAGACTGCCCAGAATCACTTTCATGGAAAGGGCCTGCCAAGCTTCCAAAAAACTACGAGTTGCCTGAAATCTCAGCAAACACTTTTTCACCCAATCTTGATGAAACTTTCAGGTAATGATCAGTACACCAATCCCACTTGTCTCGCCAAATTTCGTTCTTCTAGGTTAAACCGTTCGTTGGCAGTAACCGGTTTCGTTTTGAGGTTTCACTCTTTATTCTCCTATAGGGATACATGCATTTGGAACTCTAAATCAAACACGGTTTGTGCTAGCTCTTTGAAACTTGACACAATAAAGCAGTTTCAAGTTCTATCTCTATGGTTTGTTTGCTGTTGATGTAGCCCTAAGCAGAGACTGGCGAGAATCACTTTCATGGAAAGGGCCTGCCAAGCTTCCAAAAAACTACGAGTTTCCTGAAATCTAAGCAAACACTTTTTCACCCAATCTTGATGAAACTTTCAGGTAATGATCAGTACAGCAATCCCACTTGGCTCGCCAAAATTCGTTCTTCTAGGTTAAACCGTTCGTTGGCAGTAACCGGTTTCATTTTGAGGTTTCACTCTTTTTTCTCCTATAGGGATACATGCATTTGGAACTCTAAATCAAACACGGTTTGTGCTAGCTCTTTGAAACTTGACACAATAAAGCAGTTTCAAGTTCTATCTCTATTGCTTGTTTGCTGTTGATGTAGCCCTAAGCAGAGACTGCCAAGAATCACTTTCATGGAAAGGGCCTGCCAAGCTTCCAAAAAACTACGAGATGCCTGAAATCTCAGCAAACACTTTTTCACCCAATCTTGATGATCTTTCAGGTAATGATCTGTACACCAATCCCACTTGGCTCGCCAAATTTCGTTCTTCTAGGTTAAACCGTTCGTTGGCAGGAACCGGTTTCATTTTGAGGTTTCACTCTATTTTCTTCTATAAGGATACATGTATTTAGAACTCTAAATCAAACACGGTTTGTGCTAGCTCTTTGAAACTTGACACAATAAAGCAGTTTCAAGTTCTATCTCTATGGTTTGTTTGCTGTTGATGTAGCCCTAAGCAGAGACTGGCGAGAATCACTTTCATGGAAAGGGCCTGCCAAGCTTCCAAAAAACTACGAGTTGCTTGAAATCTCAGCAAACACTTTTTCACCCAATCTTGATGATACTTTCAGGTAATGATCAGTACACCAATCCCACTTGTCTCGCCAAATTTCGTTCTTCTATGTTAAACCGTTCGTTGGCAGTAACCGGTTTCATTTTGAGGTTTCACTCTGTTTACTCCTATAGGGATACATGTATTTGGAACTCTAAATGAAACACGGTTTGTGCTAGCTCTTTGAAACTTGACACAATAAAGCAGTTTCAAGTTCTATCTCTATGGTTTGTTTGCTGTTGATGTAGCCCTAAGCAGAGACTGGCGAGAATCACTTTCATGGAAAGGGCCTGCCAAGCTTCCAAAAAACTACGAGTTGCCTGAAATCTAAGCAAACACTTTTTCACCTAATCTTGATGAAACTTTAAGGTAATGATCAGTACACCAATCCCACTTGGCTCGCCAAATTTCGTTCTTCTAGGTTAAACCGTTTTTTGGCAGTAACCGGTTTCATTTTGAGGTTTCACTCTTTTTTCTCTATAGGGATACATGCATTTGGAACTCTAAATCAAACACGGTTTGTGCTAGCTCTTTGAAACTTGACACAATAAAGCAGTTCCAAGTTCTATCTCTATGGTTTGTTTGCTGTTGATGTAGCCCTAAGCAGAGACTGGCGAGAATCACTTTCATGGAAAGCGCCTGCCAAGCTTCCAAAAAACTACGAGTTGCCTGAAATCTCAGCAAACACTTTTTCACCCAATCTTGATGAAACTTTCAGGTAATGATCAGTACAGCAATCCCACTTGGCTTGCCAAATTTCGTTCTTCTAGGTTAATCCGTTCGTTGGCAGTAACCGGTTTCATTTTGAGGTTTCACTCTTTTTTCTCCTAAAGGGATACATGCATTTGAAAACTCTAAATCAAACACGGTTTGTGCTAGCTCTTTGAAACTTGACACAATAAAGCAGTTTCAAGTTCTATCTCTATGGTTTGTTTGCTGTTGATGTAGCCCTATGCAGAGACTGGCGAGAATCACTTTCATGGAAAGGGCCTGCGAAGCTTCCAAAAAATTAAGAGTTGCCTGAAATCTCAGCAAACACTTTTTAAACCCAATCTTGATGAAACTTTCAGGTAATGATCAGTACACCAATCCCACTTGGCTCGCCAAATATCGTTCTTCTAGGTTAAACCGTTTTTTGGCAGTAACCGGTTTCGTTTTGAGGTTTCACTCTTTTTTCTCCTATAGGGATACATGTATTTGGAACTCTAAATCAAACACGGTTTGGGCTAGCTCCTTGAAACTTGACACAATAAAGCAGTATCAAGTTCTATCTCTGTGGATTGTTTGCTGTTGATGTAGCCCTAAGCAGAGACTGGCGAGAATCACTTTCATGGAAAGGGCCTGCCAAGCTTCCAAAAAACTACGAGTTGCCTGAAATCTCAGCAAACACTTTTTCACCCAATCTTGATGAAACTTTCAGGTAATGAGCAGTACACAAATCCCACTTGGCTCGCCAAATTTCGTTCTTCTAGGTTAAACCGTTCGTTGGCAGTAACCGGTTTCATTTTGAGGTTTCACTCTGTTTTCTCCTATAGGGATACATGTATTTGGAACTCTAAATCAAATACGGTTTGTGCTAGCTCTTTGAAACTTGACACAATAAAGCAGTTTCAAGTTGTATCTCTATGGTTTGTTTGCTGTTGATGTAGCCCTAAGCAGAGAATGGCGAGAATCACTTTCATGGAAAGGGCCTGCCAAGCTTCCAAAAAACTACGAGTTGTCTGAAATCTAAGCAAACACTTTTTCACCCAATCTTGATGAAACTTTCAGGTAATGATCAGTACACCAATCCCACTTGTCTTGCCAAATTCCGTTCTTCTAGGTTAAACCGTTCGTTGGCAGTAACCGGTTTCATTTTGAGGTCACTCTGTTTTCTCCTATAGGGATACATGTATTTGGAACTCTAAATCAAACACGGTTTGTGCTAGCTCTTTGAAACTTGACACAATAAAGCAGTTTCAAGTTGTATCTCTATGGTTTGTTTGCCGTTTATGTAGCCCTAAGCAGAGACTGGCGAGAATCACTTTCATGGAAAGGGCCTGCCAAGCTTCCAAAAAACTACGAGTTGCCTGAAATCTCAGCAAACACTTTTTCACCCAATCTTGATTATACTTTCAGGTAATGATCAGTACACCATTCCCACTTGGCTCGCCAAATTTCGTTCTTCTAGGTTAAACCGTTCGTTGGCAGTAACCGGTTTCATTTTGAGGTTTCACTCTGTTTTTTCCTATAGGGATACATGTATTTGGAACTCTAAATCAAACACGGTTTTTGCTAGCTCTTTGAAACTTGACACAATAAAGCAGTTTCAAGTTCTATCTCTATGGTTTGTTTGCTGTTGATGTAGCCCTAAGCAGAGACTGGCGAGAATCACTTTCATGGAAAGGGCCTGCCAAGCTTCCAAAAAATTACGAGTTCCCTGAAATCTAAGCAAACACTTTTTCACCCAATCTTGATGAAACTTTCAGGTAATGATCAGTACTCAAATCCCACTTGGCTCGACAAATTTTGTTCTTCTAGGTTAAACCGTTCGTTGGCAGTAACCAATTTCATTTTGAGGTTTCACTCTGTTTTCTCCTATAGGGATACAGATATTTGGAACTATAAATCAAACATGGTTTGTGCTAGCTCTTTGAAAGTTGACACAATAAAGAAGTTTCAAGTTCTATCTCTATGGTTTGTTTGCTGTTGATGTAGCCCTAAGCATTGACTGGTGAGAATCACTTTCATGGAAAGGGCCTGCCAAGCTTCCAAAAAACTACGAGTTGCCTGAAATCTCAGCACACACTTTTTCACCCAATCTTGATGAAACTTTCAGGTAATGATCAGTACACCAATCCCACTTGGCTTGTTAAATTTCGTTCTTCTACGTTAAACCGTTCATTGGCAGTAACCGGTTTCATTTTGAGGTGTCACTCTGTTTTCTCCTATATGGATACATGTATTTGGAACTCTAAATCAAACACGGTTTGTGCTAGCTCTTTGAAACTTGACACAATAAAGCAGTTTCAAGTTCTATCTGTATGGTTTGTTTGCTGTTGATGTAGCCCTAAGCAGAGACTGGCGAGAATCACTTTCATGGAAAGGGCCTGCCAAGCTTCCAAAAAACTACGAGTTTCCAGAAATCTCAGCACACACTTTTTCACCCAATCTTGATGAAACTTTCAGGTAATGATCAGTACACCAATCCCACTTGGCTCGCCAAATTTCATTCTTCTAGGTTAAACCGTTCGTTGGAAGTAACCGGTTTCATTTTGAGGTTTCACTCTGTTTTCTCCTATACGGATACATGTTTTTGGAACTCTAAAGCAAACACGGTTTGTGCTAGCTCTTTGAAACTTGACACAATAAAGCAGTTTCAAGTTCTATCTCTATGGTTTGTTTGCTGTTGATGTAGCCCTAAGCAGAGACTGGCGAGAATCACTTTCATGGAAAGGGCCTGCCAAGCTTCCGAAAAACTACGAGTTTCCTGAAATCTCAGCAAACACTTTTTCACCCAATCTTGATAATACTTTCAGGTAATAATCAGTACACCAATCCCACTTGGCTCGCCAAATTTCGTTCTTCTAGGTTAAACCATTCCTTGGCAGTAACCGGTTTCATTTTGAGGTTTCACTCTGTTTTCTCCTATAGGGATACATGTATTTGGAACTCTAAATCAAACACGGTTTGTGCTAGCTCTTTGAAACTTGACACAATAAAGCAGTTTCAAGTTCTATGTCTATGGTTTGTTTGCTGTTGATGTAGCTTTAAGATGAGACTGGCGAGAATCACTTTCATGGAAAGGGCCTGCCAAGCTTCCAAAAAACTACGAGTTGCCTGAAATCTAAGCAAACACTTTTTACCCAATCTTGATGAAACTTTCAGGTAATGATCAGTACACCAATCCCACTTGGCTCGCCAAATTTCGTTCTTCTAGGTTAAACCGTTCGTTGGCAGTAACCAATTTCATTTTGAGGTTTCACTCTGTTTTCTCCTATAGGGATACATATATTTGGAACTCTAAATCAAACACGGTTTGTGCTAGCTCTTTGAAACTTGACACAATAAAGCAGTTTCAAGTTCTATCTGTATGGTTTGTTTGCTGTTGATGTAGCCCTAAGCAGAGACTGGTGAGAATCACTTTCATGGAAAGGGCCTGCCAAGCTTCCAAAAAACTACGAGTTGCCTGAAATCTCAGCACACACTTTTTCACCCAATCTTGATGAAACTTTCAGGTAATGATCAGTACACCAATCCCACTTGGCTCGTTAAATTTCGTTCTTCTACGTTAAACCGTTCATTGGCAGTAACCGGTTTCATTTTGAGGTTTCACTCTGTTTTCTCCTATAGGGATACATGTATTTGGAACTCTAAAGCAAACACGGTTTGTGCTAGCTCTTTGAAACTTGACACAATAAAGCAGTTTCAAGTTCTATCTCTATGGTTTGTTTGCTGTTGATGTAGCCCTAAGCAGAGACTGGCGAGAATCACTTTCATGGAAAGGGCCTGCCAAGCTTCCAAAAAACTACGAGTTGCCTGAAATCTAAGCAAACACTTTTTCACCCAATCTTGATGAAACTTTCAGGTAATGATCAGTACACCAATCCCACTTGGCTCGCCAAATTCCGTTCTTCTAGGTTAAACCGTTCGTTGGCAGTAACCGGTTTCATTTTGAGGTTTCACTCTGTTTTCTCC
>NW_027525795.1:0-15377 GCF_052094955.1 Ictidomys tridecemlineatus
ATAAATGTATTTGGAACTCTAAATCAAACACGGTTTGTGCTAGCCCTTTGAAACTTGACACAATAAAGCTGTTTCAAGTTCTATTTCTATGGTTTGTTTGCTGATGATGTAGCCCTAATCAGAGACTGGCGAAAATCACTTTCATGGAAAGGGGTTGCCAAGCTTCCAAAAAACTACGAGTTGCCTGAAATCTCAGCAAACACTTTTTCACCCAATCTTGATGATTTTTTCAGGTAATGATCACTACACCAAAACCACTTGGCTCACCAAATTTCGTTCTTCTAGGTTAAACCGTTTGTTTGCAGTAACCGTTTTCATTTTTAGGTTTCACTCTGTTTTCTCTTATAGGGATACATGTATTTGGAACTCTAAATCAAACACGGATTGTGCTAGCTCTTTGAATCTTCACACAATAAAGCAGTTTCGAGTTCTATCTCTATGGTTTGTTTGCTGTTGATGTAGCCCTAAGCTGAGACTGGCGAAAATCACTTTCATGGAAAGGGGTTGCCAAGCTTCCAAAAAACTACGAGTTGCCTGAAATATCAGCAAACATTTTTTCACCAAAACTTGATGATTCCTTCAGGTAATGATCAGTACACCAAAACCACTTGGCTCACCAAATTTCGTTCTTCTAGGTTAAACCGTTCGTTTGCAGTAACCGTTTTGAATTCTAGGTTTCACTCTGTTTTCTCCTATAGGGATACATGTATTTGGAACTCTAAATCAAACACTGTTAGTGCTAGCTCTGTGAAACTTGACACAATGAAGCACTTTCAAGTTCTATCTCTATGTTTGTTTGCTATTGATGTAGCCCTAAGCAAAGACTGGCGAAAATCACTTTAATGGAAAGGGGTTGCCAAGCTTCCAAAAAACTACGAGTTTCCTCAAATCTCAGCAAACATTTTTTCACCCAATGTTGATGATTCCTTCAGGTAATAATCAGTACACCAAAACCACTTGGCTCACCAAATTTTGTTCTTCTAGGTTAAACCGTTCGTTTGCAGTAACCGTTTTCATTTTTAGGTTTCACTCTTTTTTCTCCTATAGGGATACATGTATTTGGAACTCTAAATCAAACACGGTTTGTGCTAGCTCTTTGAAACTTGACAAAATAAAGCAGTTTCAAGTTCTATCTCTATGGTTTGTTTCCTGTTGATGTAGCCCTAAGCAGAGACTGGCAAAAATCACTTTCATGGAAAGGGGTTGCCAACTACCAAAAAACTACGAGTTGCCTAAAATCTTAGCAAATTTTCTTCACCAAATCTTGATGATTCTTTCAGTTAATAATCAGTACCACAAAACCACTTGGCTCACCAAATTTCGTTCTTCTATGTTAAACCGTTCGTTTGCAGTAACCGTTTTCATTTTTAGGTTACACTCTGTTTTCTCCTATAGGAATACATGTATTTGGAACTCTAAATAAAACACGGTTTGTGCTAGCTCTTTGAAACTTGACAAAATAAAGCAGTTTCAAGTTCTATCTCTATGGTTTGTTTGCTGTTCATGTAGCCCTAAGCAGAGACTGGTGAAAATCACTTTCATGGAAAGGGGTTGCCAACTTCCAAAAAACTAATATTTGCGTGAAATCTTAGCAAACTTTTTTTGACCCAATATTGATGATTCTTTCAGGTAATGATCAGTACACCAAAACCACTTGGCTCACCAAATTTGGTTCTTCTAGGTGAAACCGTTCGTATGCAGTAACCGTTTTCATTTTTAGGTTTCACTCTGTTTTCTCCTATAGGGATACATGTAATTGGAACTTTAATCAAACACGGTTTGTGCTAGCTCTTTGAAACTTGACACAATAAAGCAGTTTCAAGTTCTATCTCTATGGTTTGTTTGCTGTTGATGTAGCCCTAAGCAGAGACTGGCTACAATCACTTTCACGGAAAGGGGTTGCCAAGCTTCCAAAAAACTACGAGTTGCCTGAAATCTCCGCAAACACTTTTTCACCCAATCTTGATGATTCTTTCAGGTAATGATCAGTACACCAAAACCACTTGGCTCACCAAATTTCGTTCTTCTAGGTTAAACCGTTCGTTTGCAGTAACCGTTTTCATTTTTAGGTTTCACTCTGTTTTCTCCTATAGGGATACATGTATTTGGAACTCTAAATCAAACACGGTTTGTGCTAGCTCTTTGAAACTTGACACAATAAAGTAGTTTCATGTTCTATCTCTATGGTGTGTTTGTTGTTGATGTAGCCCTAAGCAGAGACTGGCGAAAATCACTTTCATGGAAAGGGGTTGCCAAGCTTCCAAAAAACTACGAGTTGCCTGAAATCTCAGCAAGCGATTTTTCACCCAATCTTGATGATTCTTTCAGTAATGATCAGTACACCAAAACCACTTGGCTCACCAAATTTCGTTCTTCTAGGTTAAACCGTTCGTTTGCAGTAACCGTTTTCATTTTTAGGTTTCACTCTGTTTTCTCCTATAGGGATACATGTATTTGGAACTCTAAATCAAACACGGTTTGTGCTAGCTCTTTGAAACTTGACAAAATAAAGCAGTTTCAAGTTCTATCTCTATGGTTTGTTTCTGTTGATGTAGCCCTAAGCAGAGACTGCCGAAAATCACTTTCATGGAAAGGGGTTGCCAAGGTTCCAAAAAACTATGAGTTGCTGGAAATATCAGCAAACATTTTTTCACCCAATCTTGATGATTCTTTCAAGTAATGATCAGTACACCAATACCACTGGGCTCACCAAATTTCGTTCTTCTAGGTTAAACCGTTCGTTTGCAGTAACTGTTTTCATTTTTAGGTTTCACTCTGTTTTCTCCTATAGGGATACATGTATTTGGAACTCTAAATGAAACACGGTTTTTGCTAGCTCTTTGAAACTTGACACAATAAAGCAGTTTCAAGTTCTAACTCTATGGTTTGTTTGCTGTTAATGTAGCCCTAAGCAGAGACTGGCGAAAATCACTTTCATGGAAAGGGTTTGCCAAGCTTCCAAAAAACTACGAGTTGCCTGAAATCTCAGCAAACATTTTTTCACCCAATCTTGATGATTCTTTCAGGTAATGATCAGTACACCAAAACCACTTGGCTCACCAAATTTCGTTCTTCTAGCTTAAACCTTTCGTTTGCAATAATCGTTTTCATTTTTAGGTTTTACTCTGTTTTCTCCTATAGGGATACATGTATTTGGAACTCTAAATCAAACACGGTTTGTGCTAGCTCTTTAAACTTGACACAATAAGGTAGTTTCAAGTTCTATCTCTATAGTTTGTATGCTGTTGATGTAGCCCTAAGGAGAGACTGGCGAAAATCACTTTCATGGAAAGGGGTTGCCAAGCTTCCAAAAAAGTACGAGTTTCCTGAAATCTCAGCAAACATTTTTTCTCCCAATCTTAATGATTCTTTCAGGTAACGATCAGTACACCAAAACCACTTGGCTCACCAAATTTCGTTCTTCTAGGTTAAACCGTTCGTTTGCAGTAACCGTTTTCATTTTTAGGTTTCACTCTGTTTTCTCCTATACAGATGCATGTATTTGGAACTCGAAATCAAACACGGTTTGTGCTAGCCCTTTGAAACTTGACACAATAAAGCAGTTTCAAGTTCTTTCTCTATGGTTTGTTTGCTGTTGAAGTAGCCCTAAGCAGAGACTGGCGAAAATCACTTTCATGGAAAGGGGTTGCCAAGCTTCCAAAAAACTACGAGTTGCCTGAAATCTCAGCAAACAGTTTTTCACCCAATCTTGATGATTCTTTCAGGTAATGATCAGTACACCAAAACCACTTGGCTCACCAAATTTCGTTCTTCTAGGTCAAACCGTTTGTTTGCAGTAACTGTTTTCATTTTTAGGTTTCACTCTGTTTTCTCCTATAGGGATACATGTATATGGAACTCTAAATCAAACACGGTTTGTGCTAGCCCCTTGAAACTTGACAAAATAAAGCAGTTTCAAGTTCTATCTCTATGGTTTGTTTGCTGTTGATGTATCCCTAAGCAGAGACTGGCGAAAATCACTTTCACAAAATTACACGAAATTTTGTGAGCCAAGTGGTTTTGGTGTTCTGATCATTACCTGTGAAAGAATCATCAAGATTGGGTGAAAAAATGTTTGCTGAGATTTCAGGCAACTCGTAGTTTTTTGGAAGCTTGGCAACCCCTTTCCATGAAAGTGATTTTCCCCAGTCTCTGCTTAGTGCTACATCAACCTCAAACAAACCATAGAGATAGAACTTGAAACTTCTTTCTTGTGTCAAGTTTCAAAGAGCTAGCACAAACCGTGTTTGATTTAGAGTTCCAAATACATGTATCCCTATAGGAGAAAACAGAATGAAACCTAAAAATGAAAACGGTTACTGCAAAGGAACGGTTTAACCTAGAAGAACGAAATTTGGTGAGCCAAGTCGTTTTGGTGTACTGATCATTACCTGAAAGAATCATCAAGATTGGGTGAAAAAATATTTGCTGAGATTTCAGGCAACTCGTAGTTTTTAGGAAGCTTGGCAACCCCTTTCAATGAAAGTGTTTTTTGCCAGTCTCTGCTTCGGGCTACATCAACAGCAAAAAAACCATAGAGATAGAACTTGAAACTGCTTTATTGTGTCAAGTTTCAAAGGGCTAGCGCAAACCGTGTTTGATTTAGAGGTCCAAATACATGTATCCCTATAGGAGAAAACAGAGTGAAACCTAAAAATGAAAACGGTTACTGCAAACGAAAGTTTTAACCTAGAAGAACGAAATTTGGTGAGCCAAGTGGTTTTGGTGTACTGATCATTACCTGAAAGAATCATCAAAATTGGGTGAAAAAATGTTTGCTGAGATTTCAGGCAACTCGTAGTTTTTTGGAGGCTTGGCAACCCCTTTCCATGAAAGTGATTTTCGCCAGTCTCTGATTCGGGCTACATCAACAGCAAACAAACCATAGAGATAGAACTTGAAACTGCTTTATTGTGTCAAGTTTCAAAGGGCTAGCGCAAACCGTGTTTGATTTAGAGGTCCAAATACATGTATCCCTATAGGAGAAAACAGAGTGAAACCTAAAAATGAAAACGGTTACTGCAAACGAAAGTTTTAACCTAGAAGAAGGAAATTTGGTGAGCCAAGTGGTTTTGGTGTACTGATCATTACCTGAAAGAATCATCAAAATTGGGTGAAAAAATGTTTGCTGAGATTTCAGGCAACTCGTAGTTTTTTGGAGGCTTGGCAACCCCTTTCCATGAAAGTGATTTTCGCCAGTCTCTGCTTAGGGCTACATCAACAGCAAACAAACCATAGAGATAGAACTTGAAACTGCTTTATTGTGTCAAGTTTCAAAGGGCTAGCACAAACCGTGTTTGATTTAGAGTTCCAAATACATGTATCCTTATCGGAGAAAACAGAGTGAAACCTAAAAATGAAAACAGTTACTGGAAACGAACGGTTTAACCTAGAAGAACGAAGTTTGGTGAGCCAAGTGGTTTCGGTGTACTGATCATTACCTGAAAGAATCATCAATATTGGGTGAAAAAATGTTTGCTGAGATTTCAGGCAACTCGTAGTTTTTTGGAAGCTTGGCAACCCCTTTCCATGAAAGTGATTTTCCCCTGTCTCTGCTTAGGGCTACATCAACAGCAAACAAACCATAGAGATAGAACTTGAAACTGCTTTATTGTGTCAAGTTTCAAAGGGCTAGCACAAACGGTGGTTGATTTAGAGTTCCAAGTACATGTATTCTTATAGGAGAAAACAGAGTGAAACCTAAAAATGAACACGGTTACTGCAAACGAACGGTTTAACCTAGAAGAACGAAATTTGGTGAGCCAAGTGGTTTCGGTGTACTGATCATTACCTGAAAGAATCATCAATATTGGGTGAAAAAATGTTTGCTGAGATTTCAGGCAACTCGTAGTTTTTTGGAAGCTTGGCAACCGCTTTTCATGAAAGTGTTTTTCGCCAGTCTCTGCTTAGGGCTACATCAACAGCAAACAAACCATAGAGATAGAACTTGAAACTGCTTTATTGTGTCAAGTTTCAAAGAGCAAGCACAAACCGTGTTTGATTTAGAGTTCCAAATACATGTATCCCTATCAGAGAAAAGAGAGAGAAACCTAAAAATGAAAACGGTTACTGCAAACGAACGGTTTAAACTTGAAGAACGAAATTTGGTGAGCCAAGTGGTTTTGTTGTACTATCATTACCTGAAAGAATCATCAAGATTGGGTGAAAAAATGTTTGCTGAGATTTCAGGCAACTCGTAGTTTTTTGGAAGCTTGGCAACCCCTTTCTATGAAAGTGTTTTTCGCCAGTCTCTGCTTAGGGCTACATCAACAGCAAACAAACCATAGAGGTAGAACTTGAAACTGCTTTATTGTGTCAAGTTTCAAAGGGCTAGCACAAACCGTGTTTGATTTAGAGTTCCAAATACATGTATCCCTATAGGAGAAAACAGAGTGAAACCTAAAAATGAAAACGGTTACTACAAACGAACGGTTTAACCTAGAAGAACGAAATTTGGTGAGCCAAGTGGTTTAGGTGTACTTATCATTACCTGAAAGAATCATCAAGATTGGGTGTAAAAATGTTTGCTGAGATTTCAGGCAACTCGTAGTTTTTTGAAAGCTTGGCATCTTCCTTTCGCTGCTTAGTTCTACATCAACAGCCAACAAACCATAGAGATAGAACGTGAAACTCTTTATTGTGTCAAGTTTCAAAGGGCTAGCACAAACCGTGTTTGATTTAGAGTTCCAAATACATGTATCCTTATCGGAGAAAACAGAGTGAAGCCTAAAAATGAAAACGGTTACTGCAAACGAACGGTTTAAACTAGAAGAACGAAATTTGGTGAACCAAGTGGTTTTGGTGTACTGATCATTACCTGAAAGAATTATCAAGATTGGGTGAAAAAATGTTTGCTGTGATTTCAGGCAACTCGTAGTTTTTTGGAAGCTTGGCAACTTTATTTCGCTGCTTAGTTCTACATCAACAGCAAAAAAACCATAGAGATAGAACTTGAAACTGCTTTATTGTGTCAAGTTTCAAAGGGCTAGCACAAACCGTGTTTGATTTAGAGTTCCAAATACATGTATTCTTATCGGAGAAAACAGAGTGAAACCTAAAAATGAAAACAGTTACTGGAAACGAACGGTTTAACCTAGAAGAACGAAATTTGGTGAGCCAAGTGGTTTCGGTGTACTGATCATTACCTGAAAGAATCATCAATATTGGGTGAAAAAATGTTTGCTGAGATTTCAGGCAACTCGTAGTTTTTGGAAGCTTGGCAACCCCTTTCCATGAAAGTGATTTTCGCCAGTTTCTGCTTAGGGCTACATCAACAGCAAACAAACCATAGAGATAGAACTTGAAACTGCTATATTGTGGCAAGTTTCAAAGAACTAGCACAAACAGTGTTTGATTTAGAGTTCCAAATACATGTATCCCTATAGGAGAAAACAGAGTGAAACCTAAAAATGAAAACGGTTACTGCAAACAAACGGTTTAACCTAGAAGAACGAAATTTGGTGAGCTACGTGGTTTTGGTGTACTGATAATTACCTGAAAGAATCATCAAGATTGGGTGAAAAAATGTTTTCTGAGATTTTAGGCAACTCGTAGTTTTTGGAAGCTTGGCAACCCCTTTCCATGAAAGTGATTTTCGCCAGTCTCTGCATAGGGCTACATCAACAGCAAACAAACCATAGAGATAGAACTTGAAACTTCTTTATTGTGTCAAGTTTCAAAAGGCTAGCACAAACCGTGTTTGATTTAGAGATCCAAATACATATATCCCTATAGGGGAAAACAGAGTGAAACATAAAAATGAAAACGGTTACTGCAAACGAACGGTTTAACCTAGAAGAACGAAATTTGGTGATCAAGTGGTTTTGCTGTACTGATCATTACCTGAAAGAATCATCAAGATTGGGTGAAAAAATGTTTGCTGAGATTTCAGGCAACTCGTAGTTTTTTGGAAGCTTGGCAACCCCTTTCCATGAAAGTGATTTTCGCCAGTCTCTGCTTAGGGCTACATCAACAGCAAACAAACCATAAACATAGAACTTGAAACTGCTTTATTGTGGCAAGTTTCAAAGAGCTAGCACAAACCGTGTTTGATTTAGAGTTCCAAATACATGTATCCCTATAGGAGAAAACAGAGTGAAACCTAAAAAGGAAAAAGGTTACTGCAAACAAACGGTTTAACCGAGAATAACGAAATTTTTTAGCCAAGTGGTTTTGGTGTACTGATCATTACCTGAAAGAATCATCAAGATTGGGTGAAAAAATGTTTGCTGAGATTTCAGGCAATTCGTAGTTTTTTGTAAGCTTGGCAACCCCTTTCCATGAAAGTGATTTACGCCAGTCTCTGCTTAGGGCTACATCAACAGCAAACAAACCAGAGAGATAGAACTTGAAACTGCTTTATTGTGGCAAGTTTCAAAGAGCTAGCACAAACCATGTTTGATTTAGAGTTCCAAATACATGTATCCCTATAGGAGAAAACAGAGTGAAACCTAAAAATGAAAACGGTTACTGCAAACGAACGGTTTAAGCTAGAAGAACGAAATTTGGTGAGCCAAGTGGTTTTGGTGTACTGATCATTATCTGAAAGAATCATCAAGATTGGGTGAAAAAATGTTTGCTGAGATTTCAGGCAACTCGTAGATTTTTGAAAGCTTGCAACCCCTTTCCATGAAATGATTTTCGCCAGTCTCTGCTTAGGGCTACATCAACAGCCAACAAACCCTAGAGATAGAACATGAAACTTCTTTATTGTGTCAAGTTTCAAAAGGCTAGCACAAACCGTGTTTGATTTAGAGATCCAAATACATGTATCCCTATAGGAGAAAACAGAGTGAAACCTAAAAATGAAAACGGTTACTGCAAACGAACGGTTTAACCTAGAAGAACGAAATTTGGTGAGCCAAGTAGTTTAAGTGTACTGATCATTAGCTGAAAGAATCACCAAGATTGGGTGAAAAAATGTTTGCTGAGATTTCAGGCAACTCGTAGTTTTTTGGAAGCTTGGAAACCCCTTTCCATGAAAGTGATTTTCGCCAGTCTCTGCTTAGGGCTACATCAACAGCAAACAAACCATAGAGATAGAACTTGAAACTGCTTTATTATGGCAAGTTTCAAAGAGCTAGCACAAACCGTGTTTGATTTAGAGTTCCAAATACATGTATCCCAATAGGAGAAAACAGAGTGAAACCTAAAAATGAAAACGGTTACTGCAAACGAACGGTTTAAGCTAGAAGAACGAAATTTGGTGAGCCAAGTGGTTTTGGTGTACTGATCATTACCTGAAAGACTCATCTAGATTGGGTGAAAAAATGTTTGCTGAGATTTAAGGCAACTCATAGTTTTTTGGAAGCTTGGCAAGCCCTTTCCATGAAAATGAATTTCGCCAGTCTCTGCATACGGCTATATCAACAGCAAACAAACCATAGAGATAGAACTTGAAACTTCTTTATTGTGTCAAGTTTCAAAAGGCTAGCACAAACCGTGTTTGATTTAGAGATCCAAATACATGTATCCCTATAGGAGAAAACTGAGTGAAACCTAAAAATGAAAACGGTTACTGCAAACGAACGGTTTAACCTAGAAGAACGAAATTTGGTGAGCCAAGTAGATTAAGTGTACTGATCATGAGCTGAAAGAATCATCAAGATTGGGTGAAAAAATGTTTGCTGAGATTTCAGGCAACTCGTAGTTTTTTGGAAGCTTGGCAACCCCTTTCCATGAAAGTGATTTTCGTCAGTCTATGCTTAGGGCTACGTCAACAGGAAACAAACCATAGAGATAGAACTTGAAACTGCTTTATTGTGTCAAGTTTCAAAGAGCTAGCACAAACCGTGTTTGATTTAGTGTTCCAAATACATGTATCCCTATAGGAGAAAACAGAGTGAAACCTAAAAATGAAAACGGTTACTGCAAACGAACGGTTTAACCTAGAAGAACAAAATTTGGTGAGCCAAGTGGTTTTGGTGTACTTATCATTACCTGAAAGAATCATCAAGATTGGGTGAAAAAATGTTTGCTGAGATTTCAGGCAACTCGTAGTTTTTTGGAAGCTTGGAAACCCCTTTCCATGAAAGTGATTTTCGCCAGTCTCTGCTTAGGGCTACATCAACAGCAAACAAACCATAGAGATAGAACTTGAAACTGCTTTATTATGGCAAGTTTCAAAGAGCTAGCACAAACCGTGTTTGATTTAGAGTTCCAAATACATGTATCCCAATAGGAGAAAACAGAGTGAAACCTAAAAATGAAAACGGTTACTGCAAACGAACGGTTTAAGCTAGAAGAACGAAATTTGGTGAGCCAAGTAGTTTTGGTGTACTGATCATTACCTGAAAGACTCATCAAGATTGGGTGAAAAAATGTTTGCTGAGATTTAAGGCAAATCATAGTTTTTTGGAAGCTTGGCAAGCCCTTTCCATGAAAATGAATTTCGCCAGTCTCTGCTTAGGGCTATATCAACAGCAAACAAACCATAGAGATAGAACTTGAAACTTCTTTATTCTGTCAAGTTTCAAAAGGCTAGCAAAAACCGTGTTTGATTTAGAGATCCGAACACATGTATCCCTATAGGAGAAAACAGAGTGAAACCTAAAAATGAAAACGGTTACTGCAAACGAACGGTTTAACATAGTAGAACAAAATTTGGTGAGCCAAGTAGTTTTGGTGTACTGATCATTACCTGAAAGAATCACCAAGATTGGGTGAAAAAATGTTTGCTGAGATTTCAGGCAATTCGTAATTTTTTGGAAGCTTGGCAACCCCTTTTCATGAAAGTGATTTACGCCAGTCTCTGCTTAGGGCTACATCAACAGCAAACAAACCATAAAGACAGAACTTGAAACTGCTTTATTGTGGCAAGTTTCAAAGAGCTAGCACAAACCGTGTTTGATTTAGAGTTCCAAATACATGTATCCCTATAGGAGAAAACAGAGTGAAACCTAAAAATGAAAACGGTTACTGCAAACGAACGGTTTAAGCTACAAGAACGAAATTTGGTGAGCCAAGTGGTTTTGGTGTACTGATCATTACCTGAAAGAATCATCAAGATTGGGAAAAAAATGTTTGCTGAGATTTCAGGCAACTCGTAGATTTTTGAAAGCTTGGCAACCCCTTTCCATGAAAATGATTTTCGCCAGTCTCTGCTTAGGGCTACATCAATAGCAAACAAACCATAGAGAGAGAACTTGAACCTGCTTTATTGTGGCAAGTTTCAAAGAGCTAGCACAAACCGTGCTTGATTTAGAGATCCAAATACATGTATCCCTATAGGAGAAAACAGAGTGAAACCTAAAAATGAAAACGGTTACTGCAAACAAACGGTTTAACCTAGAAGAACGAAATTTGGTGAGCCAAGTGGTTTTGGTGTACTGATCATTACCTGAAAGAATCATCAAGATTGGGTGAAAAAATGTTTGCTGAGATTTCAGGCAACTCGTAGTTTTTTGGAAGCATGGCAACCCCTTTCCATGAAAGTGATTTTCGCCAGTCTCTGCTTAGGGCTAGATCAACAGCAAACAAACCATAGAGATAGAACTTGAAACTTCTTTATTGTGTCAAGTTTCAAAAGGCTAGCACAAGCCGTGTAGGATTTAGAGATCCAAATACATGTATCCCTATAGGAGAAAACAGAGTGAAACATAAAAATGAAAACGGTTACTGCAAACGAACGGTTTAACCTAGAAGAACGAAATCTGGTGAGCCAAGTGGTTTTGCTGTACTGATCATTACCTGAAAGAATCATCAAGATTGGGTGAAAAAATGTTTGCTGAGATTTCCGCCAACTCGTAGTTTTTTGGAAGCTTTGCAACCCCTTTCCATGAAAGTGATTTTCGCCAGTCTCGGCTTAGGGCTACATCAACAGCAAACAAACCATAGACAGCAAACAAACCATAGAGATAGAACTGGAAACTGCTTTATTGTCGCAATTTAAAAAGAGCTAGCACAAACCGTGTTTGATTTAGAGTTCCAAATACATGTATCCATATAGGAGAAAACAGAGTGAAACCTAAAAATGAAAACGGTTACTGCAAACGAACACTTTAACCTAGAAGACCGAAATTTGGTGAGCCAAGTGGTTTTGGTGTACTGATCATTACCGGAAAGAACCATGAAGATTGGGTGAAAAAATGTTTGCTGAGATTACAGGCAACTCGTATTTTTTTTAAAGCTTGACAACCCCTTTCCATGAAAGTGATTTTCGCCAGTCTCTGCTTAGGGTTATATCAACAGCAAACAAACCATAAGGAGAGAACTTGAAACTGCTATCTTTTGTCAAGTTTCAAAGAGCTAGCACAAACCGTGTGTGATTTAGAGTTCCAAATACATGTATCCCTATGAGAGAAAACAGAGTGAAACCTAAAAATGAAAACGGTTACTGCAAACAAACGGTTTAACCTAGAATAACGAAATTTGGTGAGCCAAGTGGTTTTGGTGTACTGATCATTACCTGAAAGAATCATTAAGATTGGGTGAAAAAATGTTTGCTGAAATTTCAGGCAACTGGTAGTTTTTTGGAAGCTTGGCAACCCCTTTCCATGAAAGTGATTTTCGTCAGTCTCTGCTTAGGGCTACATCAACAGCAAACAAACCATAGAGATAGAACTTGAAACTTCTTTATTGTGTCAAGTTTCAAAAGGCTAGCACAAACCGTGTTTGATTTAGAGATCCAAATACATGTATCCCTATAGGAGAAAACAGAGTGAAACCTAAAAATGAAAACGGTTACTGCAAACGAACGGTTTAAACTAGAAGAACGAAATTTGGTGAGCGAATTGGTTTTGCTGTACTGATCATTACCTGAAAGAATCATCAAGATTGGGTGAAAAAATGTTTGCTGAGATTTCAGCCAACTCGTAGTTTTTTGGAAGCTTGGCAACCCCTTTCCATGAAAGTGATTTTCGCCAGTCTCTGCTTAGGGCTACATCAACAGCAAACAAACCATAGAGATAGAACTTGAAACTGCTTTATTGTGGCAAGTTTCAAAGAGCTAGCACAAACAGTGTTTGATTTAGAGTTCCAAATACATGTATCCCTATAGGAGAAAACAGAGTGAAACCTAAAAATGAAACGGTTACTGCAAACGAACGGTTTAACCTAGAAGAACGAAATTTGGTGAGCCAAGTGGTTTTGGTGTACTGATAATTACCTGAAAGAATCATCAAGATTGGGTGAAAAAATGTTTGCTGAGATTTCAGGCAACTCGTAGTATTCTGGAAGCTTGGCAACCCCTTTCCATGAAAGTGATTTTCGCCAGTCTCTGCTTAGGGCTACATCAACAGCAAACAAACCCTAGAGATAGAACTTGAAACTTCTTTATTGTGTCAAGTTTCAAAAGGCTAGCACAAACCGTGTTTGATTTAGAGATCCAAATACATGTATCCTTATAGGAGAAAACAGAGTGAAACCTAAAAATGAAAACGGTTACTGCAAACAAACGGTTTAAACTAGAAGAACGAAATTTGGTGAGCCAAGTGGTTTTGGTGTACTGATCATTACCTGAAAGAATCATCAAGATTGGGTGAAAAAATGTTTGCTGAGATTTCAGCCAACTCGTAGGTTTTTGGAAGCTTGGCATCCCCTTTCCATGAAATTGATTTTCGCCAGTCTCTGCTTAGGGCTACGTCAACAGCAAACAAACCATAGAGATAGAACTTGAAACTTCTTTATTGTCGCAAGTTTCAAAGAGCTAGCACAAACAGTGTTTGATTTAGAGATCCAAATACATGTATCCCTATAGGAGAAAAAAGAGTGAAACATAAAAATGAAAACGGTTACTGCAAACGAACGCTTTAACCTAGAAGAACGAAATTTGGTGAGCCAAGTGGTTTTGGTGTACTGATCATTACCTGAAAGAATCATGAAGATTGGGTGATAAAATGTTTGCTGAGATTACAGGCAACTCGTAGTTTTTTGAAAGCTTGACAACCCCTTTCCATGGAAGTGATTTTCGCCAGTCTCTGCTTAGGGTTATATCAACAGCAAACAAACCATCAGGAGAGAACTTAAAACTGCTTTATTGTGTCAAGTTTCAAAGGGCTAGCAGAAACCGTGTTTGATTTAGAGTTCCAAATACATGTATCCCTATGAGAGAAAACAGAGTGAAAGCTAAAAATGAAAACGGTTACTGCAAACGAACGGTTTAACCTAGAAGAACAAAATTTGGTGAGCCAAGTGGTTTTGATGTACTTATCATTACCTGAAAGAATCATCAAGATTGGGTGAAAAAATGTTTGATGAGATTTCAGGCAACTCGTAGTTTTTTGGAAGCTTGGAAACCCCTTTCCATGAAAGTGATTTTCGACAGTCTCTGCTTAGGGCTACATCAACAGCAAACAAACCATAAAGATAGAACTTGAAACTGCTTTATTATGTCAAGTTTCAAAAGGCTAGCACAAACCGTGTTTGATTTAGAGATCCAAATACATGTATCCCTATAGGAGAAAACAGAGTGAAACCTAAAAATGAAAACGGTTACTGCAAACGAACGGTTTAACCTAGAAGAACGAAATTTGGTGAGCCAAGTAGTTTAAGTGTACTGATCATTACCTGAAAGAATCATCAAGATTGGGTGAAAAAATGTTTGCTGAGATTTCAGGCAACTCGTAGTGTTTTGGAAGCTTGGCAACCCCTTTCCATGAAAGTGATTTTCGCCAGTCTCTGCTTAGGGCTACATCAACAGCAAACAAACCATAGAGATATAACTTGAAACTGATTTATTATGGCAAGTTTCAAAGAGCTAGCACAAACCGTGTTTGATTTAGAGTTCCAAATACATGTATCCCTATAGGAGAAAATAGAGTGAAACCTAAAAATGAAAACGGTTACTGGAAACAAACGGTTTAACCTAGAAAAACGAAATTTGGTGAGCCAAGTGGTTTTGGTGTTCTGATCATTACCTGAAAGAATCATCAAGATTGGGTGAAAAAAAGTTTGCTGAGATTTTAGGCAACTCGTAGTTTTTGGAAGCTTGGCAACCCCTTTCCATGAAAGTGATTTTCGCCAGTCTCTGCATAGGGCTACATCAACAGCAAACAAACCATAGAGATAGAACTTGAAACTTCTTTATTGTGTCAAGTTTCAAACGGCTAGCACAAACCGTGTTTCATTTAGAGATCCAAATACATGTATCCCTATACGAGAAAACAGAGTGAAACCTAAAAATGAAAACGGTTACTGCAAACGAACGGTTTAACCTAGAAGAACGAAATTTGGTGAGCCAAGTGGTTTTGCTGTACTGATCATTACCTGAAAGAATCATCAAGATTGGGTGAAAAAATGTTTGCTGAGATTTCAGGCAACTCGTAGTGTTTTGGAAGCTTGGCAACCCCTTTCCATGAAAGTGATTTTCGCCAGTCTCTGCTTAGGGCTACATCAACAGCAAACAAACCATAGAGATATAACTTGAAACTGCTTTATTG
>NW_027525796.1:0-15369 GCF_052094955.1 Ictidomys tridecemlineatus
CAACTTTTTCTTCTATCAGATGCCATGTCTCTGATTTAATATCAAGCTCCTTAATCCATTTTGAGTTAACTTTTGTGCATGGCGAGAGATAGGGGTTCAGATTCATTTTGATGCAAATGGATTTCCAGTTTTCCCAGCACCATTTTTTGAAGATGCTATCCTTCCTCCATTGCATGCTTTTAGCCCCTTTATCAAATATAAGATAGTTGTAGTTTTGTGGATTGATTTCTGTGTCCTCTATTCGATACCATTGGTCCACCCGCCTGTTTTGGTACCAGTACCATGCTGTTTTTGTTACTATTGCTCTGTAGTATAGTTTGAAGTCTGGTATCGCTATACCGCCTGATTCACACTTCCTGCTTAGCATTGTTTTTGCTATTCTGGGTCTTTTATTATTCCATATGAATTTCATGATTCTTTTATCTATTTCTACAAGAAATTCCATTGGGATTTTGATTGGCATTGCATTAAACTTATAGAGAACTTTTGGTAATATCGCCATTTTGATGATGTTAGTTCTACCTATCCATGAGCAGGGTATATTTTTCCATCTTCTAAGGTCTTCTTCTATATCTTTCTTTAGGGTTCTATAATTTTCATTATATAAATCTTTCACCTCTTTTGTTAGGTTGATTCCCAAGTATTTTATTTTTTTGGGGGATATTGTGAATGGAGTAGTTGTCCTCATTTCCGTTTCAGAGGATTTGTCACTGATATACAGGAATGCCTTTGATTTATGCGTGTTGATCTTATATCCTGCCACTTTGCTGAATTCATTTATTAGCTCTAATAGCTTCTTTGTAGACCCTTTTGGGTCTGCTATGTATAGGATCATATCATCTGCAAATAGTGATAATTTAAGTTCTTCTTTTCCTATTTTTATGCCTTTAATTTCTTTCGTCTGTCTAATTGCTCTGGCCAGTGTTTTGAGGACTATGTTGAACAGAAGTGGTGAGAGAGGGAATCCCTGTCTTGTACCAGATCTTAGAGGGAATGCCTTCAATTTTTCTCCATTCAGAATGATCCTGGCCTGTGGCTTATCGTAGATTGCTTTTACAATGTTGAGGTATGTTCCAGTTATTCCTAATTTTTCTAGAGTTTTGAACATAAAGGGATGCTGTACTTTGTCGAATGCTTTTTCTGCATCTATCGAGATGATCATATGGTTCTTATTTTTAAGTCTATTGATGTGGTGAATAACATTTATTGATTTCCGTATATTGAACCAGCCTTGCATCCCAGGGATGAATCCTACTTGATTATGATGTATAATTTTTTTGATATGTATTTGAATCTGATTCGCCAGAATTTTATTGAGGATTTTTGCGTCAAGGTTCATTAGAGATATTGGTCTGTAGTTTTCTTTCTTTGAAGTGTCTTTGTCTGGTTTCGGAATCAGGGTGATGTTGGCCTCGTAGAATGAATTTGGAAGTTCTCCCTCTTTTTCTATTTCCTGAAATAGCTTGAAAAGTATTGGTGTTAGTTCTTCTTTAAAGGTTTTGTAAAACTCTGCTGTATACCCATCCGGTCCTGGGCTTTTCTTAGTTGGTAATCTTTTGAAGGTTTTTTCTATTTCCTCTATTGTTATTGGTCTGTTTAGGTTGTCTATATCCTCCTGACTCAATCTGGGCAGGTCATAAGACTTAAGGAATTTATCTATGCCTTCACTATCTTCTATTTTATTGGAATATAAGGATTCAAAATAATTTCTGATTATCTTCTGTATTTCTGAAGTGTCTGTTGTGATATTACCTTTTTCATCCCGTATGTTAGTAATTTGAGTTCTCTCTCTTCTTCTCTTCGTTAGCATGGCTAAGGGTCTGTCAATTTTATTTATTAAAAGTCTTTCTGTTCCCCAGACTCCAATCTCTGCTTTCTGTGTCAGTCCTTCCGCACCCCAGTCTCCAACCTCTGCTCTCTATAACAGTCCTTCTGCACCTCAGTCTCCAACCTCTGCTCTCTGCAACAGTCCTTCTGCACCACAGACTCCATAATCCGCTATCTTCAACAGTCCTTCTGCACCCCAGTCTGCAACATCTGCTCTCTGTAACGATCCTTCTCCACCTCAGTCTCCTACATCTGCTCTCTGTAAGACTCTACTACACCCCAGTATCTAAACTCTGCTCTTTGTAACAGTTCTTCTGCAGAATAGTTTCCAACCTCTGCTCTCTATAACAGGAATTTTGCAACCCAGTCTCGAAACTCTGCTCTCTGTAACAGGCCTTCAAAACCCCAGTCTCCAACCTCTTCTCTCTGCAATGATTTTTCTCCACCCCAGTCTCCAACCTCTGCTCTCGGCAACAGTCCTTCTACACCATAGTCATCTATCTCTGCTCTCCGTAAGATCTTTATGCACTCCAGTATCCAACCTCTGCTCTCTGTAACAATCCTTCTGAGCCCCAGTCTTCAACATCTGCTCTCTGCAACAGTTCTTCTGCACTTCAGTCTGAAAACTCTGCTCTCTGCAAGGACCCTTCTGCACCACAGTCTCCTACCTCTGCTCTCTGTGACAGTCCTGCTGCATCTCAGTCTCACAAGTCTGCTCTCTCTAAGATCCTTCTGCAAATTAGTCTTTAAACTCTGCACTCTGTAACAGTCCTGCTGCACAACAGTCTCCAAACTCGGCTCTTTGTAACAGGACTTCTGCAACCCAGTCTTTAACCTCTGCTCTCTGTAACAGGCCTTCTGCACCCCAGTCTCCAACCTTTTCTCTCTGCAATGATTCTCCTCCACCCCAGTCTCAAACATCTGCTCTCTGCCACAGTACTTTTGCACCCCAGTCTCTAAACTCTGCTATCTGTAAGATCCATCTGAACCCCACTTTCCAACCTCTGCTCTCTCTAACAGTTCTTCTGCAAACCAGTCTCCAACATCTGCTCTCTGAAACAGTCCTTCTGCAACTCAGTCTGAAAACTCTGCTCTCTGCAATGATGCTTTTGCACCTCAGCCTCCTACCTCTGCTCTCTGTAAGACCCTTCAGCAACCAAGTCTCCAAACTCATCTCTCTGTAACAGTCATTCTGCACAACAGTTTCCAACCTCAGCTCTCTGTAACAGGAATTCTGCAACCAAGTCTCGAAGCTATGCTCTTTGTAACAGTCCTTCTGCACCCCAGATTCCAACCTCTGGTCTCGGCAACAGACCTTCTGCACCACAGTCTCAAACCTCTGCTCTCTGTAACAATCCTTCTGCACCCCAGTCTTCTACTACTGCTCTCTTTAATATTCCTTCTGCAACTCAATCGCAAACCTCTGCTCTCTGCAAAGGTCCTTCTGCACACCTGTCTCCAAACTCTGCTCTCTGCAACAGTCCTTCTGCACCCCAGTCTCCAAACTCTTCTCTCTGCAACAATTCTTCTCCATCCCAGTCTCCATCCTCTGCTCTGCAACAGTCCTTCAGCAACCCAGTCTCTAAATACTGCTCTCTTTAAGAGTCCTTCTTCAACCTAGTCTCCATCATCTGCTATCTGTAGGAGTCCTTCGGCACCCCCAGTCTCCACCCTCTGCTCTCTGTAATGATCCTTCTGCACCCAAGTCTCAATCGTCTGATCTCTACAACAATCCTTCTTCACCCCAGTCTCCAAAATTTTTCACTGGAAGATTCTTCTGCACCCCAGTTTCCAAACTCTTCTCTCGGTAACATTCCTTCTGCACCACAGTCTCTAACGTCTACTCTCTGCAATGGTCCCTATGCACCCCAGTCTCCAACCTTTTTCTCTACAACAGTTCTTCTGTACCGCAGTCTTCAACTTCTGTTCTCTGTAAGGGTCCTTCTGCACCTCGGTCTGCAAACTCTGTTCTCTGCAAAAGTCCTCCTGCACCCCAGTTTCCAAAATCTGCTTTCTGCAAAAGTCCTTTTCCACCCCAGTCTCCAACTTCTGCTCTCTGTTACCTTCTTTCTGTACTTTAGTCTTTAACCTCTGCTCTCTGTAACGGTCTTTCTGCACCCCAGTATCCAAACTCTGCCTTCTGTATCAGTCCTTCTGCACCTCAGACTCCAACCTCTGCTCTCTGCAACAGTCCTACTGCGCCTCAATCTCCAACCTCTGCTCTCTGCATCAGTCCTTCTTCACCTCAGTGACCAAACTCTGCTCTCTGTATGAAACCCAGTCTCCAACCTCTGCTATCTGAAATGGTCTTTCTGCACCCCACTCTCCAAACTCTGTTCTCCACAACAGTTATTCTGCACCCCAGTCTCCAAACTTTGCTCCCTGTAACAGTTATTCTGTACCACAGTATCCAACCTATGTTCTTTGTAAGGGTCCTTCTGCACCTCGGTCTGCAAACTCTATTCTCTGCAACAATCCTCCTGCACCCCAGTCTTCAACCTCTGCTCGCTGCAACAGTCCTTCAGCAGCCCAGTCTACGAAATCTGCTCTCTGCAATATTCCTTTTCCACCCCAATCTCCAACCCTTGCTCTCTGTTACCATCCATCTGTACTGCTGTCTCCAAACTTTTATCTCTGTAACGGTCCTTCTGCACCACAGTCTCCAAAGTCTGCTTTCTGTATCAGTCCTTCTGCACCCCAGTCTCTAAACTATGCTCTCTATAACAGTCCTTCTGCACCTCAGACTCCAACCTCTGCTCTCTGCAACAGTCCTACTCCGGCCCAATCTCCACCTCTACTGTCTGCAACAGTTCTTTTGCACCTCAGTGTTAAAACTCTCCTCTTTGTATATTAATTCTTAAATCCAGTCTCCAACCTCTGCTATATGCAATGGTCCTTCTGCACCCCAGTCTCCAACCTCTGTTCTCTACAACAGTTATTCTGCACCCCAGTCTCCAAACTCTTCTCTGTGTAACAGTCCTTCTGTACCACAGTCTCCAACCTCTGTTCTCTGTAAGGGTCCTTCTGCACCCCAGTCTCCAACCTCTGCTTTCAGTATCAGTCCTTTAGCACCACATTCTCCAAACTCTGCTCTCTGTAACAGTCTTTCTGAACCTCAGTCTGCAACCTCTGCTCTCTGCAATAGTCTTTCTGCACCTCAGTCTACAATCTCTGTTCTCTTCAACAGTCCTTCTGCACCCCAGTCTCTAAAATATGCTCTCTGCAACAGTTCTTCTCCACCTCAGTCTCAAACTTTGCTCTCTGCAACAGTCCTTCTGCTCCCAAGTCACCAAGCTCTGCTTTCTGTATCAGTCCTTCTGCTCCCAAGTCACCAAGCTCTGCTTTCTGTATCAGTCCTTCTGCACCCCAGTCTCCAACCTCTGCTCTCTATAACAGTTTTTCTGCACCTCAGTCTCTATAACAGTCCTTCTGCACCTCAGTCTCAAACCGTAGGCTCTCTTAAACAGTCCTTCGACACATCACTCTGAAAACTCTGCTCTCAGCAACGATCCTTCTGCACCTCAGTCTCCAACCGCTGCTCTCTGTAACAGTCCTTCTGTACCTCAGTCTCCAAACTCTGCTCTCCGTAAGATCCTTTTGCAACCCAGTCTTTAAACTCTTCTCTCTGTAACTGTCCTTCTGTACCTCAGTCTCCAAGTACTGCTCTCTGTAATGGGACTTCTGCACCCGAATCTCCAACCTCTGCTCTCTGCAAGGGTCCTTCTGCACCTCAGTCTCAAAACTCTTCTCTCTGTAACAGTCCTTCTGCACACAAGTCTCCAAACTCTGCTCTCTGTAACAGGACTTCTAAACCTTAGTGTCCAACCTCTGTTATCTGTATCAGTCCTTCTTCATTCCAGTCTCCAACCTCTGCTCTCTACAACACTCCTTCTGCACTCCAGTCTCCTAACTTTGCTCTCTTCAACAGTTTTTCTGCACCTCAGTCTTTAACCTGTGCTCTCTTTTTAAGTCCTTCTGCACCCCAGTCTCCAACCTGTGCTCTCAGTAAAATTTCTTCTGCACCACAGTCTCCAAACTCTACTCTCTCTAACCATCCTTCTGAACCCAAGTCTCCAAATTCTGCTCTCTGCAACGATCCTTCTGAACCACAGTCTCCAAAGTCTGCTCTCTGTAACAGTCCTTCTGCACCCCAGTCTTCAAACTCTGCTTTCTGTAACCGTAATCTGCATCTCAGTCTCCATCCTCTGCTCTATGCAACACTTCTTCTTCACCCAAGTATCCAACATCTGCGCTCTGAAAAAGTCCTTCTAAACCCTAGTCTCCAACCTCTGCTCTGTGTAACAGTTTTTGTACAGCCCAGTCTCCATACTCTGCTCGCCCCAAGGATCTTTCTGCACCCCAGTCTCCATCCCCTTCTCTCTGCAACTGTCTTTTTGCACCCCAGTCTTAGCATCTGATCTCTGCAACAGTCCTTCTCAACCCAAGTCTCCAACCTCTGCTCTCTGTAACAGTCCTTCTGGACCCCAATCTCCAAACTCTACTCTCTGTAACAGTCCTTCTTCACCCCAGTCTAAAACCTCTGCTCTCTGCAAACGTTTTTCTGCACCCCATTCTCCAACCTTTTTTCTCTGTAACTATCCTTCTGCACCTCAGTCTCCAAACTCTGCTCTTTGCAAGGGTTTTTCTATACCTCAGTCTCCAACCTCTACTCTCTGAAACAGTGCTTTTGCACCTCAGTCTCCAACCTCTGGTCTCTGTAAGATCCTTCTGCACTCCAGTCTCCA
This sequence comes from Ictidomys tridecemlineatus, assembly GCF_052094955.1. Lineage (NCBI taxonomy): Eukaryota > Metazoa > Chordata > Mammalia > Rodentia > Sciuridae > Ictidomys > Ictidomys tridecemlineatus. Next base: position 6,573 of record NW_027525796.1, read on the forward strand.
AACTCGGCTCTCTGTAACAGGCCTGGTGCACCCCAGTCTCCAACCTCTGCTCTCTGTAACAGCCCTTCTTCACCCCATTATCCAACCTCTGCTCTCTATAACAGTACTTGTGAACCCCAGTCTCCAACCTCTTCTCTCTGCAACATTCCTTCTGCACCCAGTATCAAACATATGCTCTCTATAAAAGTCTGTCTGCACCCCAGGATCCAACCACGGCTCTCTGTAATGATTTTTATGCACCCCAGTCTCAAACATCCGCTCTCTGTAACAGTCCTTCTGCCCCATAGTCTCTAAACTCTTTTCTCTGTAAGATCCTTCTGAAACCCAGTCTCCAACGTCTGCTATCTGTAACTGTCTTCTGCACCCCAGTCTTTAACCTCTGCTCTCTGCAACAGTCCTTCTGCACCTCAGTCTTCAAATTCTGCTATCTGCATCAGTCCTTCTGCACCCAAGTCTACAACCTCTGCTCTCTGCGACATTCCTTCTGCACCCCAGTCTCCAAACTGTGCTCTCTGTAAAAGTCTTTCTATACCCCAGTCTCCAAACTCTGCTCTCTGTAACGATCCTTCTGCACCCCAGTCTCGAACCTCTGCTCTCTGCAACCACCCTTCTGCACCTCAGTCTCCAACCTCTGCTCTCTGCAACGATCCTTCTGCAGCCCAGTCTTAAACCTCCTCTCACTGCAAAAGTCCTTGTGAACCCCAGTCTCCAACATCTGCTTTTTGCAACAGTTCTTCTGTACCTCATTCTGAAAACTCTGCTCTCTTTAATACTCCATTTGCAACCCAGTCTTTAAACTCTGCTCTCTGTAACATTCCTTCTGTACCTCTATCTCCAATCTCTGCCTTATGCAACAGTCTTTCTGTGCACAAGTCTCCATCATCTGCTCTCTAAAACAGTCCTTCTACACCACAGTCTCCAACTCTGCTCTCTGAAACAGTCCTTCTACACCCCAGTCTCCATACTCTGATTGCCCCAACTATCCTTATGCACCCCAGTCTCCAAACTTTGTTCTCTACTCATTTCTTCTGATCCCCAGGCTACAATCTCTGCTCTCTGTAACAGTCCTTTTGTACTACAGTCTCCAACCTCTGTTCTCTGTAAGGGTCCTTATGCACCCCAGTATCCAACCTCTGCTTTCTGTATCAGTCGTTTTAAACCACATTCTCCAAACTCTGCCATTTGTAACCGTCCTTCTGCAACTCAGTCTGCAACCTCTGCTCTTTGCAACAGTCCTTCTGCACCCTAGTCTCCAACCTTTGCTCTCTGCAACAGTCCTTTTGCACCCCAGTCTCCAACATCTGCTCTCTGCAACAGTCATTCTCCACCCTCGTCTCAAAACTTTGCTCTCTGTAACAGTCCTTCTGTACTGCATTCTCAAAACTCTGCTCTCTGTTAGGGTACTTCTGCACCAGAGTCTCTAACCTCTGTTTTCTGTGTCAGTCCTTCTGCACCCCAGTCTTCAACCTCTGCTCTGTGTAACTGTCCTTCTGCACCTTAGTCTCAATTTTCTGCTCTCTGCTACACTCTTCTTGACCCCAATATCCAACCTTTACTCTCTGCAACAGTCCTTCTACATCACATTCTAAAACCTCTACTCTCTGCAACAGTCCTTCTGCACCTCAGTGTCCAACCTCTGCTCTCTGTAACAGTGCTTTTGCACCTCAGTCTCCAAACTCATCTCTCTGTAAGATCCTTCTGCAATCCAGTCTCCAAACTCTTCTCTCTGTAACAGTCCTTAATCACCCCAGTCTCAAATCTATGCTCTCTGTAACAGGCCTTCTGCACCCCAGTCTCCAAACTCTGCTCTCTTTATCAGTCCATCTGCACCCCAGTCTCCAACGTCTGCTCTCTGCTACGATCCTTCTGCACCCCAGTATCCAAACTCTGTTCGCTGAAACAGTCCTTGTGCAACCAAGTCTACAGAATCTGCTCTCTGCAACATTTCTTCTGTACCTCAGTCTGAATACTCTGCTCTCTGCAATAATCCTTCTGCACCCCAGTCTCCAACCTCTGCTCTCTGTAAAAGTCCTTAAACACCTAAGTCTCAAACCTCTGCTTTAAGCAACAGTCCTTCTGCACAACAGTCTGCAAAATCTGCTCTCTCCAACATTCCTTCTGCACCCCAGTATCAAACCATGGCTCTCTGTAACATTCGTCTGCACCCCAGTCTCCAACCTCTGCTCTCTGTAATGATCCTTCTACATCCCAGTCTCGAAATTCCACTCTCTGTAACTATCCTTCTGCATCCCAGTCTCGAACCTCTGCTCTCTGAAACGATCCTTCTCTACCTCAGTCTGGAAACTCTGCTCTCTGCAACGATCCTTCTGCACCCCAGTCTGAAACCTCTGCTAGCTGCAACAGTCCTTGTGAATCCCAGTCTCCAACATCTGCTTCCTGCAACAGTTCTTCTGTACCTCAGTCTGAAAACTCTGCTCTCAGCAATAATCCATCTGCACCCCAGTCTCAGGCCTCTCCTCTCTGTAATCATCATTCTGTAACTCAGTCTCCAATCACTGCTCTCTGCAACAGTCCTTCTACACCCCAGACTCCATACTCTGATCGCCACAATGCTCCATCTGCACTACAGTCTCCAAACTCTGTTCTCTACATCGGTTTTTATGCACTCTAGACTCCAACCTCTACTCTCTGTAACAGTCCTTCTGTACCACAGTCTCCGACCTCTGTTCTCTGTAAGGGTCTTTATGCACCCCAGTATCCAAACTCTGCTTTCTGTATCAGTCGTTTTGAACCACAGTCTCCAAACTCTGCCCTCTGTAACCGTCCTTCTGCAACTCAGTCTGCAACCTCTCCTCTCTGCAATAGTCCTTCTACACCCCAGACTCCATTCTCTGCTCTCTGCAACAGTCATTTTGCACCACAGTCTCCAACATCTGCTCTCTGCAACAGTCATTCTCAACTCCAGTATCCAACCTCTGCTCTCTGCAACAGTCCTTCTACACCCCAGTCTCCATACTCTGCTCCCACCAACGATCCTTCTGCACCCAAGTCTCCAACGTCTGTTCTCTTCAAAAGTCCTTCTACACCCAAGTCTCCAACCTCTTCTCTCTGCAACAGTCCTTCTACAAACCAGTCTACAACCTCTGCTCTCTGTAACAGTCTTTCTGCATCTCATATCCAAACTCTGCTATCTTCAACAGTCCTTATGCACCCCAGTCTACAACCTCTGGTGTCTGCAAATTTTTTTCTGCACCCCAGTCTGCAACGTGTGCTCTGTGTAACAGTGCTTCTGCATCCCAACTCCAACTCTGCTCTCTGTAATGATCCTTCTGTACCTCAGTCTTAAACCTCTTCTCTCTGCAACAGTCCTTCTGCACCCCAGTCTCCAAACTCTGTTCTCTGTAACAGTCTTTCTCCACCTCAGTCTTCAACCTCTACTCTCTGAAAGAGTCCTTCTGCTCCCGAGTCTCCAACATCTGCTGTCTAAACAGTTCTTCTGCACCCCAGTCTCAATATCTACTCTCTGCAACAGTCCTTCTGCACCTCAGTGTCCAAACTCTGCTCTCTGCAACGATTCTTCTGAACCCCAGTCTCCAACGTCTGCTCTCTGAAAGATCCTTCTGACCCCAGTTTCCAAACTCTGCTCTCTGTAATATTCATTCTCCACGCCAGTCTCCAACCTCTGCTTTCTGCAACAGTCCTGCTGCACCCCAGTCTCCAGCCTCTGTACTCTGCAACACTCCTCCTGCTCCCCAGTCTCCAAACTCTGTGCTCTGTAACAGTTCTTCTGTACTGCAGTCTCCAAACTCTGCTCTCTGTAAAGGTCTTTTTGCAAGCCAGTCTCCCACCTCTGCTTTTTTTGTCCTTGCTTCTGTACCTCAGTCTCCAACCTCTGCTCTCTGCAAAAGTCCTTTTGCATCCCATTCTCCATCTTCTCCTCTCTGCAACAGTCCTTCTGAACAACAGTTTCCAACATCTGCTCTCTGAAAAAGTTTTTGGGTACCCTAGTCTCCAATCTCTGCTCTCTGCAAAAGTCCTTCTATACTGCAGTCTCCAACTTTTGCTCTCTGCAACGAAACTTCTACACCCCAGTCTCCAACATCTGCTCTCTGCAAAAGTCCTTCTGCACCTCAATCTGAGAATTTTGCTCTCTGCAACAATCCTTCTCCACCCCAGACTTCAACATCTGCTCTGTGTAACAGTTCTTCGGCACCTCAGTTTCCAAACTCTGCTCAATGTAAGATCCTTCTGCAACACAGTCACCAAAATTTGCACCCCTTAACAGTCCTTCTGCACCTCAGTCTCCAACCTCTGCTCTCTATAACAGTCGATCTACACCTCAGTCTGAAACCTCTTCTCTCTGCAGGATCCATCTGAATCCCAGTCTCCAGACACTGCTCTCTGTAACAGTCCCCCTGCACCTCAGTATCCAAACTCTGCTGTTTGTAAGATCGTTCAGCAACTCAGTCCATAACTCTGCTCTCTATAACAGTCCTTCTGCACGCCAGTCTTCAACCTCTGCTCTCATTAAAAGGCCTTTTGCCCCGCAGTCTCCAACCTCTTCTCTCTGCAACGATCATTCTACACCGCAGTCTCCAACATATGCTCTCTGTAAGATCCTTCTGCAACCCAGTCTCCAAACTCTGCCCTCTCTAACAGACCTTATTCACCCCTTCTTTTAACTCTCCTCTTTTTAACAGGCCTTCTGCACCTCAGTCTCCAAATTCTGTTCTCTATAACAAGCCTTCTGCACCCCACTCTCCAACATCTGCTCCCTGCAACAGTCCTTCTGCACCCCAGTCTCCAACCTGTGGTCTCTGCAACAGTCCTTCTGCACCTCAGTCTTAAAACGCTTTTCTCTGCTATGATCCCTTTGCACCTTAGTCTCAAACCTCTACTCTCTGTAACAGTCCTTCTGCACCTGGGTCCCCAACATCTACTCTCTGTTAGATCCTTCTTCAACCCAGTCTCTAAACTCTTTGATCTGTAGCAGTCCTTCTGGAGCCCTTCTCCACACTCTGCTGTCCGTAACAGGCATTCTGCACCTCAGTCTCCAACCTCTGCTCTCTAAAACACTCTTTTTGCACCTCAGTCTCCAACCTCTGCTATCTGCAACGATCATTCAGCACCCTAGTCTCCAACGTCTCCTCTCTTCAACAGTCCTTCTTAACCTCTGTCTCCAAATTCTGCATTTTGCAAAAGTCCTTCTTCACCCAAGTCTCCAAACTCTGCTCTCTGCAACAGTCCTTCTGCACTCCAGTCTTCAAACTCTGCTCTGTGTAAAAGTCCCTCTGCACCCCAGTCTCCAACGTCTACTCTCTGTAACAATTCTTCTGCACCTCAGTCTCCAACCTCTGCTCTCTTTAACAATCCTTCTGCCCCATATACTCCAACCTCTGCTCTCTGTTACAGTCTTTATATACCGCAGTCTCCAAACTCTGCTCTCTATAATGGCCCCTCTGTAACCCAATTTTCCAGCCTCTGCTCTCTGTAACAATCGTCCTGCACCACAGTCACCAAACATTTCTCTCTGTAAGATCCTACTGCAACCTAGCGTCAAAAGTCTGCTCTCTATAACAGTCCTTTTGCAACCCAGTCTCCAACCTCTGCTCTCTGTAGCAGGCCTTATGCACCCCAGTTTCCAAACTCTGCCCTCTGAAACAGTCCTTCTGCACGCCAGTCTGCAACCTCTGCTTTTTGTAAAGGTCCTTCTGCTCCCCAGTCTCACACCTCTGTTTTCTGTGTCATAATTCTTCACCCCAGTCTCAAACGTCTGCTCTGTGTAACAGTCCTTCTGCATCTCAGTCTCCAATGTCTGCTCTCTGCAACAGTCCTTCTGCATCCCAGTCTCCAACCTCTGCTTTCAGCAACATTCCTTCTGCACCCCAGTCTCCAACCTGTGCTCTCTGTAACAGTCCTTCTGCACCGCAGTCTCCCACGTCTTCTCTCTCTAACGAACCTTCTGAAGCCCAGTCTCCACTTCTGCTCTCTTCAAGGATTCTTCTGCAACTAAGTCTCCAACTTCTGCTCTCTTCAACGATCCTTCTGTACCCGAGTCTCCAACATCTGCTCTCTGTAACTGTTTTTCTGCAACTAAGATTCCAACCTCTGCTCTATGCAAACGTCCTTCTGCACTCTTGTCTTCAACCTCTCCTCTCTGCAACGATCCTTATGCACCGCAGTCTCCAACATCTGCTCTCTGCAACAGTCTTTCTGCACCCCAGTCTCCAAAGTCTCCTCTCCTTAACACTCCTTCTGCACTGCAGTCTCCAATGTCTGTTTTCTGAAAGGTCGTTCTGCACCCCAGTTTCCAAACTGTGCTCTCTGTAACATTCCTTCTCCAACTCAGTCTAAAACCTCTGCTTTCTTTAAGGGTCCTGCTGCAACCCAGTCTCCAACATCTGTTCTCTGCAACAGTCTTTCTACTCCCCAGTCTCAAACCTCTGCTCTCTGTAACAGTCTTTCTGTACCGCAGTCTCCAACCTCTGGTCTCTGTAACGGTCGTTCTGAATCCCAGTCTCAAAACTCTGCTTTCTGTATAAGTTTTTCTGAACCATGGTTTCCAACCTCTGCTCTCTGTTACAATACTTTTGCACGTCTTTCTCAAAGCTGTGAACTCTGCAACCTTACTTCTGCACCCCATTCTCTAACCTCTGCTCTCTGTAAAAGTCCTTCTGCACCCAATTCTTTAACCCTTGCTCTATGCAACAGTCCTTCTGTACCACAGTCTCCAACCTCTGCTCTCTGTACCGGTCCTTCTCCACCCAAGTCTCAAACTCTTCGTTCTGTATCAGTAATTCTGCACCCCAGTCTCAAAACTTTTCTCTGTAACATTCTTTCTGCACCTCAGTCTCCAACCTCTGCTCTCTGCGACAGTTCTTCTGCACCCCAGTCTCCAAACTCTGCTCCCTGCAACAGTTCTTCTGAATCCCAGTCTCCAACATCTGCACTCTGAAACAGTTCTTCTATAAACCGTTCTCCAACCTCTGCTCTCTGTAACAGTCCTCTTATATTGCAGTCTCCGAACTCTGGTCTCTGCAACGGTATTTCTGCACCCCAGTCTCCAACCTCTGCTTTCTGTATCAGTCCTTCTGAACCCCAGTCTCCAACCTCTGCTCTCTGTAACAGTCCTTATGCACCTCACTCCCCAAATTCTGCTCTCTGCAACAGTCCTTCTGCACCCAAGTCTCCAACACCTGCCCCCTGTAAAAGTCCTTCTTCACCCCATTCTCCAACCTCTACAATGTGCAACAGTCTTTCTACACCCCAGTCTCCAACCTCTGCTCTTTGTAACAATCCTTCTGCACCTCTGTCTCCACCTCTGCTCTCTGCAATGTTCCTTCTGCACCTCAGTCTCCAACCTCTACTCTATGTAACAGTCCTTCTGCACCTCATTCTCCAACCTCTGCTCTCTGTATGATCCTTCTGCAACCCAGTCTCCAAACTCTGCCCTCTGTAACAGTCATTCTGCATCCCTTCACCAATCTCTGCTCTCTCTAACAGGCCTTCTGCACCGCAGTCTCTAACCTCTGTTCTCTGTAACAGTCCTTCTGCACCCCAGTCTCAAACCTCTGCTCTCTACAAAGATGCTTATGCACCCCAGTCTCCAAACTCTGTAATCTCCAACGGTCCTTCTGCACCTCCGTCTAAAAACTCGGTTCTCTGCAACGATCCTTCTGCACCCCAGTATCCAACCTCTGCTCTCTGTAAGATCCTGCTGCAACCCTGTCTTCAAACTCTGCTCTCTGTAACAGACCTTCTGAACCCCAGTCTCCAACCTCTGTTCTCTGTAACAGTCCTTCTGCAATTCAGTCTCAAAACTCTGCTCTCTGTAACATTCCTTCTCTACCCAGTCTCCAACCTCTGCTCTCTGCAACGGTCCTTCTGCAGGACAGTCTCCAACCTCTGTTCTCAGCAACACTCCTTCTGCATCTCAGTCTACAAACTCTGCTCTTAGTATCACTTCTTCTGCACCTCAGTCTCCAAACTCTGCTTTATGTAAGATCTTTCTGCTACCCAGTCTCCAAACTCTGCTCTCTGTAACAGTCCTTCTGCACCCCATTCTCAAACCTCTGCTATGTGCAACAGTTCGTCTGCACCACAGTCTCCATCCTCTACTGTCTGAAAGATCCTTCTGCACCCCAGTCTCCAAACTCTGATATCCATAACAGTCCTTCTTCACCCCAATCTTCAACCTCTGCTCACTGTAACAATCCTTTTGCACCTCAGTCTCCAACCTCTGCATTCTGCAAAAATCCTTCTGAACCCCAGTCTCCAAACATTGCTGTCAGAAACATTTCATCTGCACCTCAGTCTCCAACCTCTGCTCTATGTAGGATCCTTCTGCCACCAAGTCTCCAAACTCTGCTCTCTGTAACAGTCCTTTTGCACCCCAGTCTCCAACCTCTTCTCTGTGCAATAGTTCGTCTGCACCTGACTCTCCAAACTCTGCTCTCTGTATGATTCTTCTGCACGTTAATCTCAACACTCTGATCTCTGTAACAGTTCTTCACCCCAGTCTCCAACCTCTGCTTCCTGTACAATCCTTCTGCACCCAAGTCTCCAAATTCTGCTCTCTGAAACACTTCTTCTGCATCTTAGTCTTTAATATCTACTCTCTGAAACAGTCCTTCTGCATCCCATTCTCCAACCTTTTCTCTCTGCAACAGTCCTTCTTTACCCTATTCTCCAAACTTTGCTCTTTATAACAGTCCTTATGTACTGCAGTGTCCAACCTCTGCTGTCTGTAGGGTTCATTCCTGACCCAAGTCTCCAACCTCTACTTTCTGTATCCGTCCTTCTGCACTCCAGTCTCCAACCTCTACTCTCTGTAACA